>NW_015542364.1:445725-462878 GCF_001515605.1 Sinocyclocheilus anshuiensis | reverse complement strand
TGACTGCTGAAGACGACAAACCCCAGACTTTGACTGCGGAAGACGACAAACCCCAAACTTTGACTGCGGAAGACGACAAACCCCAGACTTTGACTTCGGAAGACGGCAAACCCCAGACTTTGAATACAGAAGATAAACCCCAGACTTTGAATGCAGAAGACAAACTCCAGACTCTGAATGCAAAACACACATCTAAGACAGAAATGCATGAGGTGGCACATTCAGAGGATGATGCAAACTCAAAAAACGCAGCTGATTTGTCTGAAAGAGAAACTAAAATGCAAAACAGTGCTGGAAAATCTGAACAAAATGACATGAATGAATCACAACAGGATCCTGTTGAAGAAACAACCAAATCCTCAGAGTCAAAAGAGGTTGAGATTAAAGATCCAGGACATGCGTCTTCTCCGTCTGGAGAAGAAAACCCAAAATCAAAAGCAGACCCAGAAGCGTATTTGAAAATGGATGAAGGCCAAGACGCCAAATCTGATCCACAGCCGTCGCTGGACGTTAGGAAAATCTCTCAAACGGATGAAAACAAAACTGAATGTTCATCTGAAGCACAGAATGTGATACGAACCCCGAATGAAGCCATCAGTGTGCCGCAAACAATCGGCTGGGACGCCGGTCGATCCATAATCAAACAGATCACCGAATCAGAGTCGGAGAGCTGCGGCCCCATCACCTCCCTATCGAAACAATCTCCGGACATGTCCGACGACTCGCCCTCGGCGCTGGAAATGGAGGAGATTGCTTCGTCGGTGGTTTATATGTCCTTGGAGAGCAGCGTGTCCAGGACGCCTCTGACTTTGGCTCGTCCCATGGCACCTGCTCTGGAGCTCTGCATGGAGCCGAGTATCAACACCAGCCCGGAGGGAACAGACTCGGCGCTCTCCGAGGAGGAACCGGAGATGGACAACTCATTCCCCAAACCAGACTCTCTAGCCGTCACAGGAGACAAGAACGACATCGCGTCTCCAGTGTCGTCTATTGGGACCACCTACTCGGTATATCACCAAAAACATAATCAGTTTAAAGGGGTCATCGGATGCCCATTTTCCACAAGTTGATATGATTCATTAGGGTCTTAATGGAAAGTCTATAACATACTTTGGTTAAAATTTCTCAATGTTAGTGTAAACAAACACCCTTTTTACCTTGTCAAAAACAGCTCTGTTCACAGCGACCCGTTTCGGTGCATGTCCCTATAAATGCTAATGAGCTCTGCTGACCCCGCCCCTCTCTTCGTGGGGTGACGTGCAGTTCTCTGAGAGATGGTAAACTTTAGCCGTATTCATCATGAAACTTGCACATTATTAAGAAAGGCGATTTGCAAAGATTCTTAAAAAAAAACATTCTGTAGGTGAAGCAGGATCACGAATGATTCGCGCGAACAGACACACTTAGGTAGATCGGGGGACTCATTCCCTTCAAAAAAAGTAATCCACTGCGCGTCTTCAGCGGCTCAGATGCTTGTCTACATCTGCTCCAGCGTCGAAACAATGGCGGACTGTTCACAGCTCACTCAGGGTGGGTCTAAGGTAAAGCACTAGTGTCAATCAACAATCGTGGGCGGGGCCTGGGTCTGTGTGACATCACACAGCCAAGAAACTGAGAACGGCTTGATTTGAGAAAGGAGTTATCATTTATCGGAATGAAAAAAAAACAAAAACCACTGGGTGGATTTTTATCATTATAGGGTGGTTGTGTACACACACTGCAAGACATATTTCAGTTCAAACAACATGTAAAAGTGAATTTTGCATCTGTTGACCCCTTTAAAGGGATCGTTCACCAAAAAAAATGACATTGAGCCTTCTATAAAACATATCATTTTATTTTATTTTTTTGTGTATAGTGTAGTTTTAGGACTTCTATTTTAAAGGACAAGATAAGGATAAGGATGGATGGATAAATAGGATAAAAGGGTGGGTAAATAAGTTAGATAAATCATTAAATAAATGTATTTATTCATTTATTTTTTAATTAAGTAGTAGTAGTAGTTTAGTTTAGTGTATAGTATATAGAGTAGTCTCATTTTTGTGTATAGTGTAGTTTAGGACTTCTATTTTAAAGGTCAAGATAAGGATAAGGACGGATGGATAAATAGGATAAAAGGATGGATAAATAATAAAATCATTAAATAAATGTATTTATTTTTTTATTTTAGTAGTAGTAGTTTAGTTTAGTGTATAGTATAGTATATTTTTTTGTGTATAGTGTAGTTTAGGACTTCTATTTTAAAAGTCAGGATAAATAATAAATAAATCATTAAATAAATTTTACATTTATTTAAAAAAAAATGTTTTTAATAAATTATTTATTAGTTTAGTTTGTAAATTGGAAATGAAAACTTCCTGGTAAAACAAATCATGTATTTAGTTTAGTTTATGACTTGCATTGCCATGGTCAATGGGACCTTAAAATAAAATAAATATTTAATAAATGTTATTATTTAAGTTTAGTTTATGACTTCCACTGTTTTTTATTCTTTGATACTGGTAAATAAACACAAAAACATACCATGTCTTTTTTTGTTGTTGTAAATTTGGTTCTATTTTTGATTATTCTGTTTCTCCTTTGGTCCTATCTTGGTTAAATAGAGGATAATAAATAAATGTTTTATGTTTTGTGACCACAAGACCGCAAACTCCAAAAAAGCATCATGAAAAATAGCTAATAGGACTTGTGTACTATATTTCAAGTCTTCTGAAATCATACAGTAGCATTGTGTGAGGCACAGACCCAAATTTAATTTATTTTTGCACTCCTTTAAACGTGTTAAACATCTTATTTTGTGTTCCACTAAAGATAGAAAGTCAAAGGATTCGGCTCATTTCTGGTTGTACTGTTCCTATGAAAGTGTGTGATCTTCAAAGATTTATTTTGTCTTCTCGTTTCTTTTGCAGCAGGAGCTGGTGGACCTTTACACACTTAATCTGCACCGCATTGACAAAGACGTCCATCGATGTGACAGAAACTACTGGTATTTCACCCCGGACAACCTGGAGAAACTGCGCAACATCATGTGCAGGTAAAATAAAGCTGATCTTATATTTTAGTTTATATTCTGTGTGTAATGGTCTCTTAAGTTTCTTTTGCTCATCAAGGCTGCATTTATTTGTTCAAAATGTACAGTAAAAACTGTGAAATATTATGATTTTAAACAGCTATTTTCTATGTGAATATATTATAAAATGTAACTTATTTCTGTGATGCAAAGCTGAATTTTCAGCATCATTACTCCAGTCTTCAGTGTCACATGATCTTCAGAAATCATTCTAATATGCTGAATTGCTGCTCAAGATACATTTCTGATTATTATCAATGTTGAAAACAGTTGTGCTGCTGAATATGTTTGTGGAAACTGTGATACATTTTATTTTTCAGGATTCACAGATAAATAGAAAGTTCAAAACAACAGCATTTATTTGAAATATAATTTTTTGTAACATTATAGATATTTTTACTGTCACTTTTGATGCATTTTTGTTGAATATAATGTATAATTTTTCCAAATCTAAAAGTAAGTGGAGTAAGTGAGTCTTACAGTGTTTTTTTGTGCGTTAAGTTACGTTTGGCAGCACCTTGACATTGGATACGTCCAGGGAATGTGTGACTTACTCGCGCCCCTGCTGGTCATCCTGGATGATGGTACGTTAACTCTGAGTTTTACCTTATTTGCTCCATTAACCCCTACTGTGCACTGTCTGAATATAAAAATGTATAATTATTTTTGCCTCTGAAATATGATTGGACAAATATATAACTTGATGGGACAATTATTTATTGTGAATATTACCAAAAGATCTCTCATCTTAAGCACCGATTCAACTCGTCAGTTCATTAGTAGAGACTTTAAGACCTGAAGTGGTTCAAAAAAGGTGAAGAGAGTTGAGAGAAAATATGATGCGTGTCAGATCTGCGTCACGTTCAGCAGAGGCAGCTCTTAAAGTAATAGCAGCCAAAACAACCTAATAACCAGCTGCTGTGATGTCTGTTAATCAAAGGAAAAAAAGAAAAAAGAAAAAAGATAGCTTTATAGCTTTAAGGATTCATCAATTAATTTAGAATTTAGTGTTTGATAACTTAAATTTTACTTTCTGTAGCCTATATTTCTGCTGAAGGGCACAGGTAAATATGACATTTATTATAATGGGTTTATGTGAAGATTGTTTTAAGTTCACTTAAATTGTAAGTTATTTTTTTTAAAGTCTAATAAATGTTACAATTGCTAGCTCTTGATTATACTGCAATGTTGAATGGCTATAGTCAGTGATTAAATATTATTGGGGAAAAAAAACTTTCATAGAGACATCAGTAGTATTGGTATCAATGACACTCGCCTTCAGTTATAAAAAAAGATGCCATTAAACAATTATTAAAAATATACTGTATTTATGTTGTTTGTGCATTCATTTGAATGTGAAATTATTGCAATATAAAAGTATATTAAAAAACGTTAATGTTAGATGGGATTAATCGTGATTAATCGCGATGAATTTCAGAAAAAGTGTGATTAGCAGAGCATGTGAGCGAAGCGGTGTGACGCTCCGCTACATTTTCCGCTCTATGGACGTGCGCTCCACTCAGTCGCTCTAACCGCCCAAGCAAGCGCTCCGTTAATATTCCGCTCACGCTCGCCATAAACCAATTCCCGCTCAGATCCCGCTCCGTTCTGTAAAGAACAAATTTGCGTGCATTATATTAGATTATAAATTACTGCTGCCTATATCTAGCCTACATTCTGTAGGACTACCTATTGGTTCGGGTCAGTTTTTTTTTAAATAATATTTTAATAGGCCTAAGTGGTGTAGGCTAATATCTTCTGTACTCTGTAGTTCTGTATTTAGGCCTATATACAGCTGTGTGTTAGCTTAGGTCTACAGTTTAACTGAGATTATTTAATAACTACAGAGCTCCGAATATAATTTGAATTAACAATTCGTTTCTACGACGTCAGCAGGTTTTATTATTTTTTAAATTAATTTATTATTATTTATTAATTTTAAGCAATAATGATTTTAATAAGTAATTATGAAATATAATAATTCATTCCACGATTTAGGCCTACTAAAACTAGGGAATGAACGAATTAACGAATAGTGTAAACAAACACCCTTTTTACCTTGTCAAAAACAGCTCTGTTCACAGCGACCCGTTTCGGTGCATGTCCCTATAAATGCTAATGAGCTCTGCTGACCCCGCCCCTCTCTTCGTGGGGTGACGTGCAGTTCTCTGAGAGATGGTAAACTTTAGCCGTATTCATCATGAAACTTGCACATTATTAAGAAAGGCGATTTGCAAAGATTCTTAAAAAAAAACATTCTGTAGGTGAAGCAGGATCACGAATGATTCGCGCGAACAGACACACTTAGGTAGATCGGGGGACTCATTCCCTTCAAAAAAAGTAATCCACTGCGCGTCTTCAGCGGCTCAGATGCTTGTCTACATCTGCTCCAGCGTCGAAACAATGGCGGACTGTTCACAGCTCACTCAGGGTGGGTCTAAGGTAAAGCACTAGTGTCAATCAACAATCGTGGGCGGGGCCTGGGTCTGTGTGACATCACACAGCCAAGAAACTGAGAACGGCTTGATTTGAGAAAGGAGTTATCATTTATCGGAATGAAAAAAAAACAAAAACCACTGGGTGGATTTTTATCATTATAGGGTGGTTGTGTACACACACTGCAAGACATATTTCAGTTCAAACAACATGTAAAAGTGAATTTTGCATCTGTTGACCCCTTTAAAGGGATCGTTCACCAAAAAAAATGACATTGAGCCTTCTATAAAACATATCATTTTATTTTATTTTTTTGTGTATAGTGTAGTTTTAGGACTTCTATTTTAAAGGACAAGATAAGGATAAGGATGGATGGATAAATAGGATAAAAGGGTGGGTAAATAAGTTAGATAAATCATTAAATAAATGTATTTATTCATTTATTTTTTAATTAAGTAGTAGTAGTAGTTTAGTTTAGTGTATAGTATATAGAGTAGTCTCATTTTTGTGTATAGTGTAGTTTAGGACTTCTATTTTAAAGGTCAAGATAAGGATAAGGACGGATGGATAAATAGGATAAAAGGATGGATAAATAATAAAATCATTAAATAAATGTATTTATTTTTTTATTTTAGTAGTAGTAGTTTAGTTTAGTGTATAGTATAGTATATTTTTTTGTGTATAGTGTAGTTTAGGACTTCTATTTTAAAAGTCAGGATAAATAATAAATAAATCATTAAATAAATTTTACATTTATTTAAAAAAAAATGTTTTTAATAAATTATTTATTAGTTTAGTTTGTAAATTGGAAATGAAAACTTCCTGGTAAAACAAATCATGTATTTAGTTTAGTTTATGACTTGCATTGCCATGGTCAATGGGACCTTAAAATAAAATAAATATTTAATAAATGTTATTATTTAAGTTTAGTTTATGACTTCCACTGTTTTTTATTCTTTGATACTGGTAAATAAACACAAAAACATACCATGTCTTTTTTTGTTGTTGTAAATTTGGTTCTATTTTTGATTATTCTGTTTCTCCTTTGGTCCTATCTTGGTTAAATAGAGGATAATAAATAAATGTTTTATGTTTTGTGACCACAAGACCGCAAACTCCAAAAAAGCATCATGAAAAATAGCTAATAGGACTTGTGTACTATATTTCAAGTCTTCTGAAATCATACAGTAGCATTGTGTGAGGCACAGACCCAAATTTAATTTATTTTTGCACTCCTTTAAACGTGTTAAACATCTTATTTTGTGTTCCACTAAAGATAGAAAGTCAAAGGATTCGGCTCATTTCTGGTTGTACTGTTCCTATGAAAGTGTGTGATCTTCAAAGATTTATTTTGTCTTCTCGTTTCTTTTGCAGCAGGAGCTGGTGGACCTTTACACACTTAATCTGCACCGCATTGACAAAGACGTCCATCGATGTGACAGAAACTACTGGTATTTCACCCCGGACAACCTGGAGAAACTGCGCAACATCATGTGCAGGTAAAATAAAGCTGATCTTATATTTTAGTTTATATTCTGTGTGTAATGGTCTCTTAAGTTTCTTTTGCTCATCAAGGCTGCATTTATTTGTTCAAAATGTACAGTAAAAACTGTGAAATATTATGATTTTAAACAGCTATTTTCTATGTGAATATATTATAAAATGTAACTTATTTCTGTGATGCAAAGCTGAATTTTCAGCATCATTACTCCAGTCTTCAGTGTCACATGATCTTCAGAAATCATTCTAATATGCTGAATTGCTGCTCAAGATACATTTCTGATTATTATCAATGTTGAAAACAGTTGTGCTGCTGAATATGTTTGTGGAAACTGTGATACATTTTATTTTTCAGGATTCACAGATAAATAGAAAGTTCAAAACAACAGCATTTATTTGAAATATAATTTTTTGTAACATTATAGATATTTTTACTGTCACTTTTGATGCATTTTTGTTGAATATAATGTATAATTTTTCCAAATCTAAAAGTAAGTGGAGTAAGTGAGTCTTACAGTGTTTTTTTGTGCGTTAAGTTACGTTTGGCAGCACCTTGACATTGGATACGTCCAGGGAATGTGTGACTTACTCGCGCCCCTGCTGGTCATCCTGGATGATGGTACGTTAACTCTGAGTTTTACCTTATTTACTCCATTAACCCCTACTGTGCACTGTCTGAATATAAAAATGTATAATTATTTTTGCCTCTGAAATATGATTGGACAAATATATAACTTGATGGGACAATTATTTATTGTGAATATTACCAAAAGATCTCTCATCTTAAGCACCGATTCAACTCGTCAGTTCATTAGTAGAGACTTTAAGACCTGAAGTGGTTCAAAAAAGGTGAAGAGAGTTGAGAGAAAATATGATGCGTGTCAGATCTGCGTCACGTTCAGCAGAGGCAGCTCTTAAAGTAATAGCAGCCAAAACAACCTAATAACCAGCTGCTGTGATGTCTGTTCATCAAAGCAAAAAAAGAAGAAGAAATCAATCACTTTTATAGCTGTAAGGATTCATCTATATTTAATTCAGAATTTAGTGTTTGATAACTTCAGTTTCAATTTCTGTATATTTCTGCTGAAGGGCACAGGTAAATATGGCATTTATTATAATGGGTTTATGTGAAGATTGTTTTAAGTTCACTTAAATTATAAGTTATTTTTTTTAAAGTCTAATAAATGTTACAATTGCTAGCTCTTGATTATACTGCAATGTTGAATGGCTATAGTCAGTGATTAAATATTATTGGGGAAAAAAAACTTTCATAGAGACATCAGTAGTATTGGTATCAATGACACTCGCCTTCAGTTATAAAAAAAGATGCCATTAAACAATTATTAAAAATATACTGTATTTATGTTGTTTGTGCATTCATTTGAATGTGAAATTATTGCAATATAAAAGTATATTAAAAAACGTTAATGTTAGATGGGATTAATCGTGATTAATCGCGATGAATTTCAGAAAAAGTGTGATTAGCAGAGCATGTGAGCGATAACACTCCAAAGAGAAAGGAAAACTTGAAATCGCATCATATGACCCCTTTAATTGATTGACAGCACTACTTTAAACACAGTGATTTTAAACTAAAGCAATAAGTCTCTTTTATATTGCCAAGTGATTATTTGTTTCTGATTGATCTTTGACTGTAACTCAGAGGCCATGGCCTTCAGCTGCTTCACTGAGCTCATGAAACGAATGAACCAGAACTTCCCTCACGGAGGAGCCATGGACACACACTTCGCCAACATGCGCTCCCTCATCCAGGTTTACTTATTAAACACACATTATTAAACACATTCTGCTGATGTTTTAGACTCTGTGTGTGTGTGTGTCTCATGTCATGATTCGGTCACACCTCTTCAGATTCTGGACTCGGAGCTGTTCGAGCTGATGCAGCAGAACGGCGATTACACACACTTCTACTTCTGCTACCGCTGGTTCCTCCTGGACTTCAAGAGAGGCGAGCGCACTGCAAAAACCTCATTTTGCATCTTGTTTATACTGCAAAACAAAACAAAAATGCGAATAAATATTACATGCCAACTAAATAAATATTAAATCATAAACAAATAAGTACAGCAAATAAGCACACAGCGGTGATTCATTACTTAAAGAATCCATGGTTTTAAACAAATCAAGTGACTCAATGTTTCATTCATAATGACAGTCGGTTGCTTTGTTTCTGAATTGATCAGCCGTTTAAATGAATGACTCAATGACTCACTCATTAAGAAAATGATTTGCCGCCACCTATTGGAGGTTTTCCTTTCATATTTAGAGTATCATTTTCTTTTTAAAAGTCAATTTATATTTCAGTATTCAATGCACCTGCATTGTTTTGCGTTTTGGACTTTTGTTGAATAACTAAAGAATCGGCTAAAAACACATCTCTTCCATCTTTATTTGACCCTCTAACTCTAGCACTCTCTATTCTAATTCTATTCTTTAAAAAAAAAAATGCCCCTTTTAGACTTGCACTCTATTCATTTACTAATTGCTTGTTTTCTTAAAAAAAAAAAACTCGTATTCTCTAAAAATGCTCTATTCTTTTTCTATTCTGTCTGTTTTCTTTTTATTTATTATATAATTTAAAATAAAAGCCCTTGCTATGTGTACTGTGTTAAGCTAACTGAGACTTGTTATAGCACTTGCATATCATTGCTCTTTTGTTAGTTTTGACTGCTTTTATTGCTTTTATTGTCCTCATTTGTAAGTCGCTTTGGATAAAAGCGTCTGCTAAATGACTAAATGTAAAAAATAAATCTCAATAAGCATTGTGCTTGGTTACTTTTGATATGAAACAAAGCCTCAGATTTCGAATTCTGTACATTTTATTACAATATTCAAACAATAAATGCCATTTTGGCGCTGTTTAATGTGGAGTGACAGATCGCTGTAGTGCGCGTGAACTGATTACAGGACAAAATAAACATGAATAAACATTCAAAGGTGTGGTAAAAGAAAGAGTATGTGATCACTCAATCAGTGTTTCAACCGCGCAAAGATGTCAAAATAACGGCTTGTAAACAATGTCACGTAATGTCTCATTACCTCAGAAAACACATCCAGTGACCATAAACTCGTTAGTCAGCTAGAAAAATTAACTCTAGAGAGGAGCATTTTGCTAAATAGATGCACTATATAACATATTCATTATAATTTTTTACTGTTCTTCAATGTTTAATTTGTTGAAATAAATAAAGCCACCATTTAAATGTTTATATTTCACAAAACTAATTGGAGTAGAAATATAATTATGTAATTGTAGAGTTAATATTATAACTTTATTATAAAACTTAATTGATTGTAATTTAAATGTTTGTATACAAATCAACTCATTTTAACCTTTAATATTATAGTAATGTAGCACCAGCTGACTCATGTACAGTATATTGACTGACAAATGAGGACAAAGCAATCAAAATCAACAAAAGAGCAATGATATGCAAGTGCTATGACAAGTCTCAGTTAGCTTAACACAACGTAGCAAGGTTTTTTTTTTCCGTTAATTGTATAATAAATAAAAATAAAAACAAATAGAATTTAAAAAGAATAGAGAAGCTAGTGTTAGTTTTTTTTTAAAGATAACAAGCAGTTAGTAAATGAATAGAGTGCAAGTCTAAAAGGGACAATTTTTTTTTAAAGAATAGAATTAGAATAGAGTTCTAGAGTTAGAGCGTCAAATAAAGATAGAAGAGAGGTGTTTTTAGCCGATTCTTGAAGATGCTCGGAGCTAACTGAGACTTGTCATAGCACTTGCATATTATTGCCCTTTTGTTGGTTTTATTGCTTTTATTGTCCTCATTTGTAAGTCGCTTTGGATAAAAGCGTCTGCTAAATGACTAAATGTAAAAAATAAATCTCAATAAGCATTGTGCTTGGTTACTTTTGATATGAAACAAAGCCTCAGATTTCGAATTCTGTACATTTTATTACAATATTCATATTTGATATGAAACAAAGCCTCAGATTTCGAATTCTGTACATTTTATTACAATATTCATATTTGATATGAAACAAAGCCTCAGATTTCGAATTCTGTACATTTTATTACAATATTCATATTTGATATGAAACAAAGCCTCAGATTTCGAATTCTGTACATTTTATTACAATATTCATATTTGATATGAAACAAAGCCTCAGATTTCGAATTCTGTACATTTTATTACAATATTCATATTTGATATGAAACAAAGCCTCAGATTTCGAATTCTGTACATTTTATTACAATATTCATATTTGATATGAAACAAAGCCTCAGATTTCGAATTCTGTACATTTTATTACAATATTCATATTTGATATGAAACAAAGCCTCAGATTTCGAATTCTGTACATTTTATTACAATATTCAAACAATAAATGCCATTTTGGCGCTGTTTAATGTGGAGTGACAGATCGCTGTAGTGCGCGTGAACTGATTACAGGACAAAATAAACATGAATAAACATTCAAAGGTGTGGTAAAAGAAAGAGTATGTGATCACTCAATCAGTGTTTCAACCGCGCAAAGATGTCAAAATAACGGCTTGTAAACAATGTCACGTAATGTCTCATTACCTCAGAAAACACATCCAGTGACCATAAACTCGTTAGTCAGCTAGAAAAATTAACTCTAGAGAGGAGCATTTTGCTAAATAGATGCACTATATAACATATTCATTATAATTTTTTACTGTTCTTCAATGTTTAATTTGTTGAAATAAATAAAGCCACCATTTAAATGTTTATATTTCACAAAACTAATTGGAGTAGAAATATAATTATGTAATTGTAGAGTTAATATTATAACTTTATTATAAAACTTAATTGATTGTAATTTAAATGTTTGTATACAAATCAACTCATTTTAACCTTTAATATTATAGTAATGTAGCACCAGCTGACTCATGTACAGTATATTGACTGACAAATGAGGACAAAGCAATCAAAATCAACAAAAGAGCAATGATATGCAAGTGCTATGACAAGTCTCAGTTAGCTTAACACAACGTAGCAAGGTTTTTTTTTTCCGTTAATTGTATAATAAATAAAAATAAAAACAAATAGAATTTAAAAAGAATAGAGAAGCTAGTGTTAGTTTTTTTTTAAAGATAACAAGCAGTTAGTAAATGAATAGAGTGCAAGTCTAAAAGGGACAATTTTTTTTTAAAGAATAGAATTAGAATAGAGTTCTAGAGTTAGAGCGTCAAATAAAGATAGAAGAGAGGTGTTTTTAGCCGATTCTTGAAGATGCTCGGATTGAGTTGGAAACACCTGACAATGCTGCTGCAGTCAGAGTGAGTGAGTGCTGTTGTTCATCTTTCTTTCAGAAATGGTGTACGACGACGTGTTCTCGGTGTGGGAGACCATCTGGGCCGCACGGTTCGCCTCCTCGGAGCACTTCGTGCTGTTTATCGCGCTGGCGCTGGTGGAGCTGTACCGCGACATCATCCTGGAGAACAACATGGACTTCACAGACATAATCAAGTTTTTCAACGGTGAGCTGACTGACCAATCACTGAGCAGTAGGGCTGGCCGATTTTTCAGATTTTATCGATTAATTCGAATTTAATGTTTTGCCACGATTTTATTTTTTAGAAATCAAGGAATCACAATATACCAATTATAGCAGTAAAGTAGAAAAGAACGATCCAGCCGCACGTTGGCGCACGTGATTAACCGCTCATGTGTGACGCGCTCATATCACACAGAATGTGCTTTTGTATTAATAAAGATGTGACGTGGCAGTGGAAGAGGAAAACATGCAAGAAGATGGGAGTGAACAACTTCTAACTTGAGCGGTGTGTTTTTAGACTGTCGTTTCATGCAAGAGACGCGAGCGCAACAGTCAAACACATCCATGTTTACACAGAAAAACAATGGAAAAGCAGCGCAATCAAATTAAAAAACTGTAAAGAAGTACTACTGTATGTCTGATATTTCATGTTTGCATCACAGTGACAGACTGAAAGCTGCTGTTCATTGTTTTTACAGAACATTTATAGTTAATAATAGTCTGCTGGTGTTTTACCTTCAGTCATTTTGAATTTGAATTACCTTGACTTTTGAGATTTTTTTTTAAAGCATCTTCCTCGTATTATTTCTGAACATATAATAGGTATAAGACAAATTTGTACAATTAGTTGTAGTTCATGCGTCTTTTCTGCAAAGATATTTAACAAGTGATTTGTTTAACATTTACATCATGTTGACAACTTCATGTGTGCTGCACTTGGAATAGAATTTTCTCTAACTAGAGGGTTAATAAAGAAAGTTACTTGAATCATGTTGTAGTTACATTTACAAGTTGACTAGTTAAAAATCGGTACATTTTGCCATATCGCCCAGCCCTACTGAGCAGCCATGCAGAATCAGAGCCGCTGTGATGTTGTCCTTTGTGTCCTGATCTAGAAATGGCTGAGCATCACGATGTCCCGAAGCTGCTGCTCATGGCCCGAGAGCTGGTGAACAAGGTCCAGATCCTGATTGAGAACAAGTGATTGACTTCCATTAGCAATCTGAAGACGCTCAGTGTCATTAAACAAACCCTCAGCTCAAGTAAATGCCAAACTAGTGTTGTTTTCATCTGCCCAGACTTAATATTATTATATTTTAGATTAATTTATAGCGAATGCATATTGAAATAGGAAGTTGGGGGCAGGACAAATCGCTCATCTGATCGCCAAAAATGCATAACATTTATTTAGTTATGGACTCAAAGCTAAACTGATTTTGATTTCATGGGGTCTGTAAGAGTAAACATGACTGCGAATATATAAGAGATGAAGAGAGATATTATAGTAAAAAATGTAGGATACTCAGAATAGTTTTATACGAGGTTGTGGATGTAAACAAACGGCTATGAAATATATAAAGATGATCTATGAATGGCAGGGATGGCGTGCACCCTTTCTAAGACAGATTTTCTAAAAGCACAAAGTATTAAAAAATAATGCTGTATATTTATTTATTTTTTTAAACGTGTGAAAATTAAGACAATTATTATTGCAGATGTTTAGCATACTTCACACGTCACTTCATGATGTTTGCACAGAAAAAGAGAAGGCACCTGTTTGCGTCGGGGAAGAAAGTGATTTTTTTTGTCATTTTCAGCTGATTGGGAGAATCTCGCCTCATATTTCACCTCTAAATACAAAGGAAAAAATAAGAAATGATAATTGCATTCTATTTTTAGGACCATTAACATGTTTGAATATTTGTGAAAATTTAGTTAATCATTATTGTAATGCGTTTATTTATTTATTTTTTTAATAAATTAAAGGATGTAGAATAAATACTACCATGGTATGTGTATGTGTGTGTGTATATATATATAATTTTTTGTTGCATTACAGTGATGAAAATTTAATTTATTTATTTGGCAGTAAATTGTGCTTAATGAAATGAAATGGTCTTAAAAATAGGCAGATTTTTCTTTTTTTTCTCTCATATTTCACCTCTAAATACAAAGAAAAAAAAACATTTTAAATTTGCATTCTATTTTTAGGACCATCAACCCTCTACGGACTCCTTGGTAATTGAAACGCCATTGGCTAGTACATTTTTTAGTTTACTTGCCAGACTGATGTACCATATATGCATGTAAAAAAATGGGGAAAAACTAACAATAATACTGATAAGATAATAATTATAATAATTAATAATACTTAGAATTCTACTAATAAGAACAAAATAAAATGCACTAAGGATTAATGAGCTGCTGGATTCATGAATATTAATCAGGTTGTGTGTGTTCGCTCGAATTGATACGCTGAAATCAAGGAAAACCCGGCAGTTCTTAAAAGCTGAAGAATTCCAAAAGGAACTCCGTTATTTTGACAGGAAAATACAACAAAGAATATCGTTTACATGTAGCGCGTCAATTCTGCATGGTGTGTAAGACTCTCGCTCTGTGTGTGTGTGTGTGTGTGTGTGTGAGACAAAGCGACGGCAAGTCATGTGCCTTCACACTAGAGTTTACGGTGCGTCAAATACAGGTGCGCTGCGCATCCATTCAGATGAACTGGAAAATATCACAGATCGGTTGATGGAGAGTGAAACTCTGAAGCACTCAGTCAGTGTGTTCGACGAGTAAAAATATATCTGTGCTTAACTTATACTTAGCCTCCAACTCACACACTGTCGAGGAAAATCTGAGAATTTATTAGTCATTGGCTAATATTAGACATCATTTAGTCACCCAGAGTGAAGATTTAGTCGCATATGCAAGTGATTTACTCGCAATGTAGAGGGTTAACCATTAATATTTTTGCATGTTTGCAAAATTTTTGTAAATCATTATTGTAATAAATATTTAATTTAAATGATAAAAAGAATGAACACTACCATGACATGTGTGTGTGTGTGTGTGCGTGTGTGTGTGTATTGCCACATTACAGTAATAAACATTAGATTTTATTTATTTGGTGATAAAATGTGCTTACTTGTCAAGAAATGGTCTTAAAAATAGGCTGAATTTGCTTTTTCCTCATATTTCACTTTTAAATACAATGGAAAAAAATAAGAAATGATATTTGCATTCTATTTTTAGGACCGTTTAGATTTTTGCATGTTTGTTTGCATATCATTATTGTAATGTATTATGTAAATGTCACATTAGATTGAATGAAAATGAGATATTTATTTATTTGACAGGGTTTGAATGTCATGAAATGGTCTTAAAAATAGGCTGAATTTCCTTTATGCAAAAAAACAAACAAAAAGGATTTATTTCTTCCTTTTGATTTTGGGGTGAAATGTGAGCCGCATGTTTTCATCACTCAGATAATCTGTTGAGCTGCTACACAATGACGTACCTCACTCAGTGAAGCTTTACTGTAAAAACAATCGATCACCAGACAGAGTTTCATTCGTATTGATCTTTTTGCCTTAAGTTTCTCTGTTCAGGGATGTGTGTGCTGATGTTCACGTATATCTGATATCTGCCATATAGACATGTGTGCGTGTGTACAGATGTGCTCTTCTACCAGCAGCCAAACTTTTGTAAGGTGTCCCGAACTTCTAGCACTTGTTGGATCTGATGTGATTGTAGTAACCTGCTGTAATCGAGAGCGATCGGTTGACGTGCCAGTGTTATCGACACTAACTCCCCATCATATCATCTCTCTGTATGTATCGCTGTTTATGCCCTGTAACATTAGCTTACACAGAACGGCGCTGTATGTAGCTCATAATATAACAATATCTACAAATGTTGGACGTGTGAATTGTAAAAACCTCTTCTGATCGATGTATTCAGCTCACAGCCTCACTACTGACAACGACAGACACTAAAGATTTGTTGAAGCTGTATTGGAAACCTATATATTTTTATTGTCCTCTGTGAAACTACATAGTATATTGTGTGTGCTGCATATGATATAATCTGTATTATAATATTTAATAAATGTATGTGTTGACTGTTTTTCTGTTGAATCGTGCTTTAACTGCTGGGAAAATATATATACACATGTATATTTGATGTTTACATTATGTGCATTATATAAGTGCCTTTGTACAGACAATATTACAAACATCTAAACATGTAATCAAAAATACAACATTTAATAATCAACCTATAATGAAATACCGAGCAAGATACAAATTACATTCTCATGCATAACATAACCGCATGAAAAAGATCAAATGAATAAAAATGTAAAAAAGAAGAAAATAAAAGTGCATTAACATGAGGCATCTTACATATTTTTTTTTATATGTTATTAATTTGTATTATTTTGCGAAGAATTAAATACTTCTAGCCTACTTCAGTAAATATAAATTTTCAGCACATCTCTATTTTATTTATTTATTTAATTTATTTAACAGAATGAAATGGTTCTTCTTTAGTAAATATTGTCCTTAATTACCATTTTCCTGTTTTTATTAATTTTTTTCTAATTTATTATTATTATTGTGAAGAAAGAAATGGTTAAACTTCAGTAATTATTGACTAATTACTTGATGTATTATTATTATTATTGTAAAGGAGACTTCTTGTATTATTTATTTATTTAATAAAGAAGTAAATGTTGGCTTTCAGCACTTTCCTATTTTATTTGTATATAAATAATTTATTTGGTTAACACAGAACAGTCTAAAACAAAAACATTTCCCTCTTTTGTCCTCTTTGTTTTTTACTGACATACACCTAT
>NW_015542364.1:434200-445336 GCF_001515605.1 Sinocyclocheilus anshuiensis | reverse complement strand
ATTTTTCAGGATTCTTTGATGAATAGAAAGTTCAAAAGAACAGCATTTATTTGAAATAGAAATCTTTTGAAACATTTAAATATCTTTAGTGTAATTTTTTTTAGCAATTTAACGCATCCTTGCTGAATAAAAGTATTAATTTCTTAATCTTACTGACCTCTTTTTAATTAATGAAAAAAAGAACTAAAATGTAAAAAAATGAATTATCAAAATATAAATGAATAAATTGAGAGAAAAACACAATTATAATTAAAAAAAAAGACCTCAAATGGTAGTCAATGGTAGTGTATCTGAAACTATATATCATAAACAAAAATATCAATGTGTATAATAAAGCAATAAGCCCCAAGAAGCCGTGGTTTACAGTGAATTTATAACAGCTAAGGGGCGTTGTTAGGCACGACGCGAAGCGGGGCTTATTGCTTTTATAAAACGGTTATTCCATATACATAGTAAGGTTTCACAAAATAAAATACACGCAAATAAAGTGTAATGATATTAATAAAAACAGTATTCTTCCACCAAACAATGTAGCTCCTCAGAAACAGTTGTGGTTGCTACAAAGTGGTTGCTGAGCAACACACAGAAGTAAACAAAGGTGTGTGTTTGTAGAGTAATTTACAATAGCTTTGAACGTGGCTCAGCCAATCAGAATCAAGGACCGGAACTCTCCGTTTTATAAATACGCATCTTCCCACAGGAATTAAAATCATTAATGCATGAGATGAAGATAAAGGGCAATTAGAGATTAAACAATAAACAGTTTTAGGCCAGGCAAATTAATTTTTTTACTTACAATTTTTTTTATTGAATGATCTTTTTATTAAAAAAAAAAAAAAAACCCGAGGGATGAACTGAATTTGTCTGAATTTTCTGTTTAATGAACTGAAGTGTTTCCCCAGGACCCTGACCTGGTGGGATCTGAACTCTGTGCTGTCCAGGCGTCTCAGTGCGTACTCCATATCCTCACGTCTGAGGAACTCGACCACACCCTCGCCGTCACGCTGCACGTCAGCGAAACACACGTCTCCAGCCTCCCGCATGTGGTCCTTCAGATCCTGCCAGCTGCCGGAGGGAGGAAGACCTGCACACGGGCCAGAGGCGTTTATTATGGTAGTCTTGATGTTTTGTACAAGAAAGTGCTGCAAACATCTGTGTAAGATGTAGATGCATGCAAACAAATGATCCTACTTTTGCACTAGAAGTCAAGCATTCACATCCGTTACAATAAATGATTATCAGTAAGTAAAAAATGTTGACTATATAAAGGGACAGTTCACTCAAAATTGAATATTCTGTCATCATTTACTCACTAAACCCATGATTTATCTTCAAAACACACATTAAGATATTTATAAAGAATCTGAGAGGTTTATGTCTCCACAAAAGGTAAAACAAATCCATATGAACCGAGCGTTTAATCCAAGGCTTTTGATGAGATACGATCAGAGATTTTAGTGTGCCTAAAAAAATCTGTTCATCATATAAAGTAATCAAATCACTTCACAAGACAAGGATCAAACTGCTTGATTCATATGAATTTGTTTTACCTTTCTGGATCTTTTAAGACTTGTTTAATGGAGAGATAGAAAACCCCAGGTTTCATTAAACTTCATGTTTTGAAGATGAATTATGGGTTTGGTGAGTAAATGACGACAACATTAATTTTGGGGTGAACTGTCTCTTTAAATACTCTTTAGGTAAATTATTGAGTTATTTTAGTATCATTGATATACTACTACAATTTTTGTTAATAATTTGAATTAAATTTTACTTTTATATTTTCCGTTTTCATTTTAATTTTAGTTAACGTTTTAGTAATTTTTTGTTTGTTTTTACCATTTTTTATTTGTATTAACTATTTATGATGATTTTTTTTTTTTGGACAAAAGGAAATGATTCCGCTTCTCCAGTAAATATTGACCTTTAGTCTTTCCTATTTATTTAACACAGAACCGTCTAAACCTAAAATAATAGTTCACTGTTTTTCTGTTTGTTGTTTTATATCTTCTTACCAACATTTTTATTCATATCATTATTTTAGTTTTGTCCTTGGGACTTTTAAAGTCAAGCGAGATCACGGAATAAACAAGTCACTGCGTCCCACTTCGCCTACTTACACTATGCCCTAAAAGTATGTATTCTTTTTGTGAAGAAAAAGTACATACTTTTGAGTATGTAGCAGAATAGTAGGCAAGCTTTGGGACATACTGCTTCATCATAACTGCGGACGCTCTGTTGCTTAGTTACGTGCATCCTGTCACAGTTCAAACTGCCCTGTCAATCATCTTGTCAAAGTTAACATTATCCATATTTCCTTAAATTTAATTTCCTACCGTACTGGAGAGAAATTAAGAGGGACGTTGATCTTTCATGGCGAGAACTCTGCTCATTATGTTTGCATAATGATGCATTTAAAAGGTAATTACCAAACATATCATTATAAAGTTCACAGTGTTGCTGCAGATTAAATATAACGTGGATAACATTAAATAAATATTTTTTTAACAAGTTAGATATTATTGATCACTCAAACCCCTTTCTATACTTGTCCATTGGTCTCGCATGTTTGTAGTTTAACACTTTTCATGCGTGTTTGTAGTTCTAATCGAATCCTCGTCCACCGCGCAATGTGTTGTGGGCAATATTAGCCGTTAGAGTGTGCACGGGATCTGCACTTCAAATTTCTACCGGAAGCAGTAAACCATCCGGGTACCTTTGGAATACTAATTTCAACTATATACACGCATATGAACATTACAAGTATGTAAATCATCCCTCGGAGGTGCACGGAATGAGAAAACACGTTTGGCTGCGTCTCAAAATCTAGTGAGCGGCCTATCTGGACAGCAGCAGTTTAGAGTCTATGCAGTCTGCTGTCAATCACTGATGCTCTCAGTGTTTATTCACAGAAAGCCATCAAGGAGAAGGACATCCCTATAGAAGGTGTGGAGTTCATGGGCCCAAACAGAGATAAAGCGGACAGCTGATGACTTGGTTTTATTTTATATGGACTGGGACAGATGTGTTGCCATCATCAGGACGCTCGGACTGCATCGATGACCCTTTGATGGACACTTACTGTTGAGACTAAAACTGTACATTCAGTGCTTTGCCTGTTAATGAATCGTTAATAGAGAGGAATGTTTGAGCTGTCAGCTTTCTAAACATGCATTGTGCATGTGTGCATTGAAAAGAAACTAGTTGTGTTTGGGTTGCCAGGTGCAGCTGTTTTCTGTGGAAGCTTGTTTCTGCCATGAAATAAACAAATTAAAAAAGTAATTGCAACTTTGTTTCATGACTTTTTTCCCCCTCACAATTGCAAGTTTCTCTCACCATTCAGACATTTTTCCTTTGAAATCCGAGTTTATATTTTGCAATTATTTTTGTTTGTTTTTTTGTTTGCACTAAAAAAATTCTCACAATTCTGACTTTTTTTTCCATCAGTATTCTGAGTTGATCTCGCAATTCTGTGTTTTTTTTTTTTGTTTTGTTTTTTGTTCACAGAATTTAAAAAAAGTTAATGGTTACTTTCTTTTCAGACTTTTTTTCTTGTAATAGATTTTCTCGTATTTGGACGTTTTTTCTTATAATTGTGAAAAAAAAAAAGGTAATTGTAACTGCAATTCTTTTTCTCTGACAATTCTGTCTTTCTTTCTGAATTCTGAGTCTACATTTTGCATTTGTTTGTTTTTTCACAAAAATAAAAGGTAATTGTAACTTCTTAGAATTTTGACTTTTCTCTCAATTTCAAGTGTATATCTCACAATTCATTTTTCTCAAGAGTTATAAACTTCTTGCATCTTGCAATTCTGAGTTTACAATCTTGCAATCTTGTATTTTTTCTTGGAATTCTGAATTTGCATCTCACAATTAAGACTTTTTTTTTCACACAATTACCATTTTATCTCACAGTTCTGACCCTTTGCTCTGAATTGGTAACAAAAAAAAAAAAAAGATCTGACTTGTGAGATAAAAAGTCGCAATTACCTTTTTTAAATCTGTGTCAGAATCAAGCTTCCATAGTTTTCAGCATTCCTCAGAATAGGTTTGTTAATGTAGAACAATGTCGGAGTGGGTGATTTATTTTTACTTTCATTATTTTTCATTGCAAGCCAACAATAAGAACAACTGCTTTGCTGCTTCCACAAAGTGTCACTCGATGTTTAAAGAAATGTTATTTCTTTAACATTTATATCGTAAAACAGTTGTCAAATCTTACCTCGCTCCTTTTAACCGTTAAAACTGAAGCGTAGCGCTGAAATTCATGTTCGACTCCTGTGAGCAGTAAAGTCACGCCTTCTTTGATTTGATTGGCCAGCTCAGTCATTGGCGAGCGCTGATTGGCCTAACGAATCACGAACGTCTAATCACAACAAACTCCAACATTACTGGAACCTAATTACATCTGGAGCGTCAAATCAGAATAAATCAGTCTATTACACTAATGGAACAATTAAACTAATGGACTAATTAAAAGTCTGATTGTGCCAATTAGCCTGAAATGGGCTTCTCATACATTTAGACCAATGCATTTCCATGCTTTTAATCAGCTGTGATTATGTTTTCCATTTGTTACCAATTCTTGAATTCAAAAGATTTAAACAATTACACTTCATGTGGACAAATGGCTCAGATAAGACAAAGAATATCTTATGAATTAAATATGCAACTGCTCAAACATCTCACTAAGGAAATATTGAGAGCCCAGCATAATAAAAAAATATTAACTGCTATAGAAAACTCATTAACACATTACAATGTTACATTTATTAACTACATTAACGTGAACTAACAAGCAATATTTCTAAAGTATTTAATAATCTTAATGTTTCAACATTTGTTAATCAAATATCTGTTAACGTCAGTTGATGCATCATGAACCAACATTCAATAATGCATTTTTTAAATGAATGCACAAACTAAAATGCACAATTTTATTACTGATAATCCAGTTATTTCATTTTTTAAACCGTATTTCCAGGTTTTCTGTTATTATTTCCATTATTCCTGCAAAACACTATAGTTTGTAAAAATGACTCGATATGGAGTAACTTTGATTCAATGCTTTAATTGAAAAAAAAAATGCATACAATCATCACATGATACAAAAAGAGGGAAAAAAATAAAGAAAAATCACATGGGGAGATTCCAGAAGAAAACATTTTTTTTTTAAAACTTCAGCCTTTTATTCAAATCATAAAAAAACAGAATAAAACAGTCGATGTCTAAGAAATGGACCAGATTAATCACAAATGCATCTTTAGTCTGTTGCCTTTAGTTGGGACAAAACAGATAATTCATCTTCAGATCTTTCACAATCATAACCACATCTGTAAACATATGCAGCATCATCCACGTGATCATTAACATATTCGCAAGCTCTCCATGAACTGAACGGTGAATAAGGCCATTTGGGTTCCTACAATGGACTATAAATTACAAAATAGAGAAAGAAAAGGGGTGTGGCGGTGGAGAAGGCCGCTCATCGATAGTGGCGCGGGGGCGGGCTGTGATGCTGGAGCGGCGCTCGGCGGGAGGGTGGGCTATGGCGGGTCATGTGACGTGGGGGCGATCGGTAACGGGGCGGCGGTGACCCTCTGCTCTGGAGCAGGGGTGAGTATCGTCCTCGAGACCTGGAGCGGGAGCGCGAGCGACCCCAGCTTGTGCCCCGCTCCTCCATCACTCTGATGTAGGACGTCTCTCCCTGAGCCACAAACAAACAATATTCAGAAACACAGACAGCAACAAACCACTGATTCCGGAGACGCCGGACAAGAAATTTTACTTTTAGATTTTCCGTTTTCGTTTTAATTTTAGTTAACGTTTTAGTAGTTTTTAAAATTGTTTTAAAATATGTCTATACAGTTTTTATTCACTTTTATTTCAGTTTTAGTTATTCTACTACAAGATAAACTAAATGAAAATGAGAACTGTTGCCTTGGCAACTTGATAATAATTTGAATTAAATTTTACTTTTAGATTTTCCGTTTTGATTTTAATTTTACTTAACATTTTAGTAATTTTTTGCGTTTTGACTATTTCTGTTGTTTTTAAATATGTCTATATAGTTTTTATTCATTTTATTTCCGTTTTAGTTATTTTACTAAAAGATAAACTAAATGAAAATGAGAATTGTTGCCTTGGCAACTTGTTAATATTTTGAATAAAATTTTACTTTTAGATTTTCCGTTTTCGTTTTAATTTTAGTTAACGTTTTAGTAGTTTTTAAAATTGTTTTAAAATATGTCTATACAGTTTTTATTCACTTTTATTTCAGTTTTAGTTATTCTACTACAAGATAAACTAAACGAAAATGAGAATTGTTGCCTTGGCAACTTGTTAATATTTTGAATAAAATTTTACTTTTATATTTTCCGTTTTCATTTCAATTTTAGTTAACGTTTTAGTAGTTTTTAAAATTGTTTTAAAATATGTCTATACAGTTTTTATTCACTTTTATTTCAGTTTTAGTTATTCTACTGCAAGATAAACTAAATGAAAACGAGAATTGTTGCCTTGGCAACTTAATAATTTGAATTAAATTTTACTTTTATATTTTCCGTTTTCATTTTCATTTTAGTTAACGTTTTAGTAATTTTTTGTGTTTTTACCATTTCTGTTGTTTTTAAATGTGTCTATACAGTTTTTATTAATTTTATTTCCGTTTTAGTTATTCTACTACAAGATAAACTAAATGAAAATGAGAAATGTTGCCTTGGCAACTTGATAATAATTTGATTTAAATTTTACTTTTATATTTTCCGTTTTCATTTTAACTTTAGTTAACGTTTTAGTAGTTTTTAAAATTGTTTTAAAATATGTCTATACAGTTTTTATTCACTTTTATTTCAGTTTGAGTTATTCTACTACAAGATAAACTAAATGAAAACGAGAATTGTTGCCTTGGCAACTTGTTAATATTTTGAATTAAATTTTACTTTTATATTTTCCGTTTTCATTTTAATTTTAGTTAACGTTTTAGTAATTTTTTGTGTGTTTTTACCATTTCTGTTGTTTTTAAATATGTCTATACAGTTTTTATTCACTTTTATTTCAGTTTGAGTTATTCTACTACAAGATAAACTAAATGAAAATGACAATCGTTGCCTTGGCAACCAGCTTAAATAAAATAGTTTTTGTTTTTTTTGGAATTTTATCTTTTTTTATTTTAACAATGAAATGTTTAATAGTTTTAGTAAACTACAGTAACCCTGCTATACAATTGAAGTAGTGTTATCAGGACTATTTTAAACGGTATTATTCTTGCATGAAGCCTCAATCCTCTTAACTCACCCGTCACAATAACGCGAAACTCAGATCTGCGCGACGGGGGCCCAAACCTTCCCCGCGGTCCTCCTCCTCCCGCAGGTCCACTAAATTTGGATCCGGAAGATCGTGGATATTCCACACGCAGCTTACAGTCTCCAAATCCATATCCATTCCTTCCAAAGACGGCGTCCTCGAGTATCGTCCTCGAGACCTGGAGCGGGAGCGCGAGCGACCCCAGCTTGTGCCCCGCTCCTCCATCACTCTGATGTAGGACGTCTCTCCCTGAGCCACAAACAAACAATATTCAGAAACACAGACAGCAACAAACCACTGATTCCGGAGACGCCGGACAAGATTAAAAAAAAAAAAGTTTTGTCACACACACATATATATTTGTACAGGATATACAGTCAAACCCAAAATTATTCAGACACCAGATATTTTTTTACTAGTGGGTGCAGGACACTATAGTTCATTAAATGTTTAATAGTTTTAGTAAACTACAGTAACCCTGCTATACAATTGAAGTAGTGTTATCAGGACTATTTTAAACGGTATTATTCTTGCATGAAGCCTCAATCCTCTTAACTCACCCGTCACAATAACGCGAAACTCAGATCTGCGCGACGGGGGCCCAAACCTTCCCCGCGGTCCTCCTCCTCCCGCAGGTCCACTAAATTTGGATCCGGAAGATCGTGGATATTCCACACGCAGCTTACAGTCTCCAAATCCATATCCATTCCTTCCAAAGACGGCGTCCTCCGCATCCCTAGAGGAAGAGAGGAAAGTGCTCCTAATTTTCGTTCTACACGTGAAAAAGCCTCGTCCGCGTGTTCTCGGGAGGCCGTGCGACTCACCGTGGGTCCTCAAACCGCACGAAGGCAAACGGGATGGTGCCTCTGTTGTTCTTCAGCTCAATATCCCGAATTTTTCCGTATTTGAAGAAGAGATCCTCAATGTCCCTCTCCTGGACGTCCTTGGGAAGGTTTCCCACGTAGATCCGTCCGTCCGACATGGCTTGAACCCCGCTGGACCTGCAGCCTTCGAGGAAAATAGAGCGTTTTCCGCGTCAGGGCGCTCAGAACATCCAAACTCTAGTTTAGTCCTTCTAAAAGTCTCTATTCACAACTCTAAACTCTGGCGGTCGCAGAACATGTCGAGTTCAAGAAACCCAGCACAGGAGCCTCCAGGACCACAGTCTGAAAACTTAGAAACAAGGACAATCAATTAAAATGGACACATATGAGGGACAGACGAGGAACAAGGGCCTGATGCCTCCAATCCACCATGAAACATTTGAATAACGTCTGCAAACCACATTTACATCTGATGCACTAATTCATTAGCTTGTAAATCATAATTAACCTCGTTCTGTAGGGTAAATATCACCTCAGTTTGACATTTGTGACCCTGGAGCAGTCTTAAGTCGCTGGGGTATATTTGTAGCAATAGCCAACAATACATTGTATGGGTCAAAATTATTGATTTTTCTTTTATGCCAAAAATCATTAGGATATTAAGTAAAGATCATGTTCCATGGGACCAAAAATTATTCAGACACTTTGACCTGACCATGTTTTGCTGAAGTGTTTTTTCTTTAATTGCTAATGTGGCGTTTTCACACCACAGACATAGCTTGACCTAAATTGCTATTATCTAATTGTGACCCTGGACCACAAAACCAGTCATAAGGGTCAATTTTAAGATATTTTGTACATTTCCTATCGTAAATATATCAAAACGTAATGTTTGATTAGTAATATGCATTGCTAAGAACTTCATTTGGACAACTTTAAAGATGATTTTCTCAATATTTAGATTTTTTTGCTCCCTCAGATTCCAGATTTTCAAATATCGTGCTATCATAACAAACCATACATCAATGGAAAGCTTATTTATTGTATACATCTATATTTCAAAACTGAACCTTATGACTAGTTTTCTGGTCCAGGGTCACACATGATACATATTAAGTGACCATACTTCTAGCTAAAGCCTAGAAAATTTACTTTTAACATGTTAAATGGCAAGCAACATACATTAGAAATAGACAGGACATAATAAGTAACTGCCAAATCAACCTCTGATATGAGCTTTGTAAAGAGAATCGCTGTGCAAATATGTGTTTAATACCACAATCTGTTCATATTTAATCTACTTTTTTTCTGCACTTTCATAATTCAATAAAAGAAGTCGAATGCAAATCAGAGGACAGCCATGACAAGCTGCTAACAATGCTAGCATATCATCTTACGCATTTAATTCGTTATTTAATTCAAAATATCAACCTAAATCCGTCCATTTCCACTAATACATATAGTATTCAGCTTAAAAAATCTAAAATTGTAATATTTGTGTTTAATAACAATACAACACAATCACGTTAGCATACTAGCTGTTAGCTTCTTTGTTGAGACAACGGCTCAAAGCAAAATGACAAACACCAGCGAATAATGAGGGCGGCCCTTTTTTTGTCATGCACGAATGTGGTTAAAGATTAAATATAACCGAAATTAATAGTTTGATTTACCTCTGTAATTTGCAGCTCGTAATAAAAACCGAGGATAAACAAGCGCACGCGCTTCTCCTCCCCGGATCAGGAAGTGACACACGAACTTCCGCCCCCTTCAGACCGAAACGAGCAACTGCAGCAGACGCCTGAGACCTAGCCTTTATCGGGGTTATTACAGTTTAAACACAATAGATGAATATAGAGATAGTTTTCATTGCTTTAGGATTAACAGAGCTCTGGATAGTTTCCATGTACCTGTCCAGATCATCATGTGAAATATAACTAGCAGGAAACACGTTAAGTTATATTTTCCTATATTCTCTTTTGAGTGTTCAAACAAGCCAAAGAAAACATCTTTAAAACAGAAAGAAAAGTCACTTACAACATTGCCAAAACATGTGAATGACATGAGACAAAAACAGCAACTCGCTTCAATGTCTGACTTACAATTCTGTCCATAAGCTTTTTGTGAAATTTGGAATAACTCATTAATCGGTTGCTTGACCTCCAAAGTCAGACGTTACTACAATGTATTGTTGGCTATTGCTACAAATATACCCCAGCGACTTAAGACTGCTTTTGTGCTGCAGGGTCACAACTGTGTACTTAAATTACTTAAATTAACAGCTGAATAATTTTTGGTTGATTGTAATCCATTACATACCTTTCTATCAAAGTTATCTAACATTATCAAGATTAATTTGTTCTGACACAGTTTAACTCATATTTTATTACCATTTTCTAAACTATAGCGAATAAACCGTGATAATGCGAGAAATGTTGAAGGGGTCTGAATAAATTTTGGTTTGACTGTAACTTTCAGTGAACTGTAACCTGGTCAGCTATTTAGATGTGCATTAAATATAAATAAATAGTTAAAAAGAAGTAAATATTATGATCACTACAATGCACTTAACATTTGATTTTCTGTATATCTGTTTACAAATTATGTGTTATATATTATATCACTAGCCCTGAAACCACCTGACCTCAGAAGTCTATGCTAAATTAATAAGATTATATCCAAAAATCTTTAAACTATAGACTAACATATACACTACAGTTTAAACGTTTGGGATCATTATGATTTTTTTGTTTCAAAAGAAGTCTCTTCTGCTCACCAAGGCTGCATTTTTTCCTATATTCTCTTTTGAGTGTTCAAACAAGCCAAAGAAAACATCTTTAAAACAGAAAGAAAAGTCACTTACAACATTGCCAAAACATGTGAATGACATGAGACAAAAACAGCAACTCGCTTCAATGTCTGACTTACAATTCTGTCCATAAGCTTTTTGTGAAATTTGGAATAACTCATTAATCGGTTGCTTGACCTCCAAAGTCAGACGTTACTT
>NW_015542364.1:418884-434090 GCF_001515605.1 Sinocyclocheilus anshuiensis | reverse complement strand
TGTCTGTCTGTCTGTCTGTCTGTCTGTCTATCTATCTATCATCTATCTATCTATCTATCTATCTAAAATTAAAATGTTCTTTTATTATACTGAAAAATATGTAAAAAAAAAAATCATGATTAAACCCTTGCTGCATGGGTTTGAAATATGTACATAAAATCATAAAGAGGCTTTTTTGACTGATTGTGCATAACACAAAAGTCAATAACACAATGATATTGAGAGCTTATATTAGAAAACGTGCACATTATAATATTTGTGTACACAAGCATGTAATTTGAGGACAGCTCAGAAATAGCATTTTTTGCCATCATTCAATAGTAATACCTCATTCTCGTGCCTATTCACATTGAATTAATTAAGAATTATATTTCTGTCTTATATGACTGTTCCACAGAAAGCGTGATCTGTAATGTAAGAGCCTGAATGCTTAAAGAGGCTAATATTTCCATACAATCCATGAGAAGACACCAGTAATCGTCTGGATTAATATAACATATTCAGAATGATACATCACAAAGCAAGGATTCCCAAACTTTTTTTTGTCAGCCAAATCTCGACAAATTAACAAAACATTCACATTTCACAGTTCTCTGATATCTGTTATTGGTCACATGACATGTATGTTGTCTATCTTCTTCACAGTGTTGGGGAGTAACTAGTTACATGTAACATTTACATTACATTTAGTCATCAAAACCAACAAAAGAAAAGAAAAACAAGTAGATAAAATAGAAAAACAGAAAGCTAGTGTTTGTTTGTTTGTTTGTTTTTTTAAATAAAATAAAAAGAAGATAAATATAGATAAAGTAGAATTAAAATAGAATATAAAGTGCTAGAGTTAGAGGGTCAAATAATGTAAAATTGTAAAAAATGTAACAAATTATTATTATTTTTTTTATTTTCATTGGTGGTAGACATTGGCAAATCAGGAAAGTGTAACAATCATTTCTGTAAGTCACTCTGCATAAACGCATAAGCTGAAAGATTAATCTGTTCACAAGGTATTGTATTAAAAACACTTACTGATTATTTAAAGTTTTAAACACAAGTCTGTATTCACTGTAAGCACATGTGGATAGCACACAGTTCAACGTGACAGAACATGAGCAGGGTGTGTGTGTGTGTTACACAGAGGGATTGCCCACATCAGATGATTCATAAAACATGAAACAAGTTAACAGTGAAGCTGAGCTTTTCATGTTCTTATTAAATCACAGATGGGTGTGTTCTCCTATATTGCTCGATCCAGACAGATACAAACATCAGACAGTAATACAGCGTCCCGCCCCATTCACTGAAAACAGGAGCGAGTGCTGTCTTATTACACGGCTGGATAAGAGCTAGATGAGTGTGCAAATCCATCATATCAATACTTGAGCTCTGTTAGCTCTGTCTATGGTCATGATGGGAGATCTCTGGGCTTATTTTGGGAATTAATGTGATCATGCAATCCTGCTTTAACAAGGACTGATCAGGTAGGCAGGCAGTGTTCGAATCTTTATGACATCAATCCGCAAACTGGCTGTTTGATACAAATTCTGTACAATAAATGCAAGAATATTGTATTAGTTTCATAATGTGATTTCAGATTGACAAAGTGTTGCATGTGTCTGACATGCCTTTTTATACATGCGTTTTTCATTTACAGGTTTTACTGAATTTTTGTCATAATTTAAATTCTCAAAATATGCAGAGAAAATATGAAGGCAAATGTATAACATGCTTCTTATAGGTAAAATAAAACAAACTAAAATATTGTTTAAAAGTACACTCTTAAAAATAAAGGTGCTTCACGATGCCATAGCAGAACCTTTTTGTCTAAATGGTTCCATAAAGAACCTTTAACATCTGAAGAACCTTTCTGTTTCACAAAAGCTTTTTTGTGGCAAAAGAAGGTTCGTCAGATTATAAAAAGGTAAGAAACTAAGAGATGGTTCTTTAACGAACCTTTGACTGAATGCTTCTTTGTGGAACCAAAAATGGTTCTTCTGTGGCATCGCTGTGAAGAAGCTTTTAAGCACCTTTATTTTTAAGAGTGTATTGTATTTATCATTTTCATTTAGTTTAATTTGATGTACTAGAACCGAAATAAATGTAAAAAATATAATAAAAAAAAAACAAAACTACTAGAATTGAATCAAAACAAAAAATACATAAATAAAAAACAATTCAAAATATTTATTAAACTATAGCAGCATATGAATTATACGAAAACAACACGGATGTATTTTAGTGTAATAATTAATTAATTATATTATTATTAATGCTTTGTGGAAAAAATAAGCATAAAGAAAACTTTCTTGGAACATGTAATATTTCTCGTTTTCATTTAGTTTAACTTGATGTACTAAAGTAACTAAAATTTAAACGGAAATTAAAATGAATAAAAAACCTTATAGACATATAAAAAAACTAATAAGAATGATAAAAACACAACAAAATTACTAAAAAAATGTTTTAATTAAAATAAAAATGACCATGGCAATAATGACTAAATAAATAAATCATTCAAAATATTAATATAAACTAAAATATGATCTTAAGTTGATTCGTTTTAGAAATGTAATACATCACTGATCTCACGCTGGGTTTATACGACGAGCTGAAATCTTTAGCTGGAGATTAAGGCAGAAGTTGAATCTTTGAAACAGGAGTTGTTCTTGTAAACACTTGCACACGGCTGTTTGTTTGGTGTGTCAACAGAGAGTATAAGACACTGTTTTTGTACAAATACTGACTGCATCCACCAAACTAGTTCCTAAACACACGATTTACACAACAGTGCATTATGATACTCCAGCAGGACAGGTCAAGAAAGTGTCTCTCTTTACAAAAGCAAAATATGTCATTATTATAAAACAGTTACTTACAACACAGCACATCTTAAAAACAAGTCTGAGCAGTCAGTCGACAGGTCATTAGTGTTAATTCAATGCACCGCAGACGGCCTTCTTTCCCACACACGGTGTCTAAGTAGTCTATTTTCAATCAAATTTCAATTGTCTTTTTCATGAAAACGCTAGTTCATGTTTTCGCATTGGACTCAAACTTACTTCGCATACACAGGATAGCGTCTATTTCAACCCCACCCCCCCCCAAAATTACAATTTTGTGATTCACACAATCTTGGATTCTACCATTTTGTCAATTGTTTTCTTTCAATTGGCACAAGATTTGTATTTCTTTTTAAAAACTGATCGTTAGGTTTGGGTATCGTTTGAATTTTATCGATTCCGGTTCCGATTCTGCTCATCGATTCCGATTCTTATCGATTCCTAATTCCGATTCCAATAAGATAAAAAAAAACCCATTCAACAAATTTGACGTCAAATATTTAGATGTCAAACATATTTATTCTGTTTTATGTCTATGGTTTTATCAAAAAAATACCACAGAAAAAAAACAACTAGACTAATATACAAGACAAGACAAGTAAACAAATTAATCAGCAATAGCATAAATAAATAAAACTGAACAAATATCAGGTACAGAAGTTGAAATCAAAAGTTTAAAAACACTGTATAGTTTTCTTTTCATAAATAAAATATTGATTAATCCTCATTAAATTTACGAAAGATATTCAGTCAGTTAATGATTTTCTTTTGTTCTTTGATTAACATTAAGCACGTTTATTAGATGGCTGTCTCTTGAACACCGAACACACACAGATCTAAAAATACTGTTACATATGCGTTTTCTTTCTCATCTGTTTACGTTCACTTAAGACAAAAAACGGCTGTGTTTATGATGATATACCGACGTATTTCATGCATACTGGTCGATAAATGTGAAAAAGAAGTCAGTTCTGGCCCGGAACAACCTTTGTGGAAATGCATATTCAGTCAGTTAATGATTTTCTTTTGTTCTTTGATTAACATTAAGCACGTTTATTAGATGGCTGTCTCTTTAACACCGAACACACACAGATCTAAAAATACTGTTACATATGCGTTTTCTTTCTCATCTGTTTACGTTCACTTAAGACAAAAAACGGCTGTGTTTATGATGATATACCGACATATTTCATGCATACTGGTCGATAAATGTGAAAAAGAAGTCAGTTCTGGCCCGGAATTGCATCGGGGCCATCGGGTTCTCTGTTCGCTGCACGCAAACAGTGTGCAAGTTCTTTCCCTTCCTGCACTTAAATCGTTTAAAATCACATTAAAATGCAAACGCGGGAACTGTTAAGCGGAATCGAAATGCACATGTCTTATCGAATGCCCGATTATTGGAAATTTGGAACTGGTTCTAAAATGGAACTGGTTCTCGATACCCAACCCTACTGATCGTATACTCACTGATCTGAGCTTTCGCACTTCAGGTTATGAGTGAATATTGTCAAAATTAGGCAGAAATAATGCTTTTTCACTCAAAAACTGATCCCAAAAGTATCGTTAGCTAACTATGGTCGTTAGTTCCATTGAACTCTATTGGTAACGATGGAACCTGCGACCATATGCTTTTGGGAAACACACCCCAGATCAATACGATCAATCGGTTACAAAATAAAACACAAAACCTGTGCTTATTGAAAGAAAACAAGTTTGTCACCAAGATGTGGTGACAATGTATCATAATGTAAGATTTATAAGCAATTTTTAAAAAGCTGCCGGTCATTTTTTTGACCAGGAACACCAAAGCACAAGGGTTGATTGACTATAATGTATGAGTTTTTCTTCGACGGTCCTAGTTTTTACTTCCCTTGGTTAGTTTCACCACACTCTCAGAAAAAAAGGTACAACAGCTGTCACTGGGGTGGTACCTTTTCAAAAGGTACACTTTTGTACCTTTTAGGTACTAATATGTACACTTAGTATGTACCTTTAAGGTACCAATATGGACTCTTTAGGTACAAAGGTGTGCCTTTTGAAAAGATACCGCCCCAGTGACAACTTGTATACCTTTTTTTCTGAGAGTGCACTTCCATAGTTTTTATTATCTGTTTCATGAAAGTATATGTGATTGTTTTGCCCTTTCGAGTCACACTGACTGATGTGTGCCCTCACTTATAAAATGCCTGCTAACTTGTAAGACTAGTCTAAGCAGTTTATGCAAGTGGCCACAGGTTTAGTGGACTCATTTGTCTGTGTATATTGATTTCAAGGATCCAGGAGAGTTTGGAAGGGCGAATCAAATGGGGAATCGACTGATACAAAAGCTGTTTTTGGGGGCGTCTGTGATTTGCATCATGGGTTTCTACTGTTTGACGACATCAACCCTCCTCGCCACACACAGGTAAGGAATATATTTGTGTATATATCACTGTAAAAAAAGCTTGTTACATTCAAATAAGTATGTGTTCTAATGTTTTTGCATTATTTTGGTGCCATGTGATCCACTGTATATAAAAATATCCCATTAAAAAGTTGCCAGAAATCCACTGTAAAAATACTGTGACAATGCTTACAGCATCAGAGGCCTGTATATTTCACATCTTATAACAATGCATTCCATTAAATTATGTAAATTCTTAAATTATCTTAATACTAATCTACTTGATCTGCCAAACTGTGCTTTTACCGTATAATGTGCTGATAACCACGATAATAATAATACGGGTGGTAAATCAGAAAGCCAAATGATGAATCAGATTTCATAATAAATCCATGGCCTACCCAATAAATAAGGCTAACATGTTTAGACAAAACACCACCAACTTGTTAAACATCAATTAAATAACCTGAAATGTAACACAAAACACCCTAATGTACGTTACTGATAATGAAAATGAGGAAAAATGTAATTATTTAAATAAAATGTAATCATATGTCATGCAAAGACTTCTGGAAATGACCTTTTAGTGTTTTTTTTTTAACATGGTAATTCATAATTTTTAGCTCCGAAAACCATAAATTTGACAGTTATTAACAATATTTCTACAGTAAAACTACATACAATTACATAAACCATTTACAGTTTTTCACCATATATGCTAACAATTAATTTCACTGATTAAAATTTTTTTTACTATAATATTTAGAATTTTATCCCCTGTAAAAATTAAAATATATTGTATTATAGATAAATTATATATATTTATATTATACATTGTACACACATTATATATATATATATATATATATATATATATATATGAAGTTTATTTGCAAAAACAGATAACTTTTTTTTTTATCATGTTTTTTATGATGTTATCATGTTTTTATTGTGTTTAATTGTGTTAGTTATCTGTATTTTTTTGTTATTTCTTAAGCTAATCAAAATAACCCAACTGCAGTTTGATTGAGATTAATTGGAATACACAATGAAAAAACATGATTTTTGAAAATTATCTAGTTATCTGCTTTTGCAAATGAACTCTTCATATATATATATATGTACAATGAGAATGCCTTTAATCGTAACCTAAATGTAACTTTGTAAGTCTGAAGTAAAATGGAATCAAATTTAAATGTAACTGCTTTATTTTCTAATAAAATTCAAATATAAGTCTTTTTAATCTTCATGTTTTCATGCACAGAACATATTTGAGGCATTTCTATTAAAATAGCATATTAAAATGTGTATTTAATTGATATATTTCATTATATTCAATAAATTAAGCTTAAAGGACCATTTCCCATGCACACTCTTCAAAATGAAGATGCTTCACGATGCCATAGAATAACCTTTTTTGTCTAAATAGTTCCATTAAGAACCTTTAACATTTCTGTTTCACAAAATGTTCTTTGTGGTGAAAGAAGGTTCTTCAGATTATAAAAAGGTAAGAAAGAGATGGTTCTTTAAAGAACCTTTGACTGAATGCTTCTTTGTGGAACCAAAAATGGTTCTTCTGTGGCATCGCTGTGAAGAAGCTTTTAAGCACCTTTATTTTTAAGAGTGTATGTACTTCGAACTCTTCAAAATGGATCAAATCAACATACTGTAATCAAAACCTCAGTGAATGTGACAGTTTTGTGTTTATTTCTGTCTTTTCAGAGTTACTCTGGCCCCTTGTGCACCAAAAGTGCGTAACAATTCACAGCGAACTCTCAAAGCAGACGCGACCTGCACGCCTAAAGTCAACCTGATGTTCATGAAGACCCACAAGACGGCCAGCAGCACTTTGATGAACGTTCTCCTGCGCTTCGGAGAAAAGCACCAGCTGAGGTTCGCTTTCCCAGACGGCCGTAACGACTTCTTCTACCCGTCGAGCTTCTTCCGAACCCAAGTGAAGAGTTACCAGCCGGGCCTGTGCTATAACATCGTGTGCAACCACATGCGATTCAATGCACCCGAAGTGGAGAAGCTGCTCCCGGCGGATGCCTTCTTCTTCACCATCCTACGAGATCCCGCACAGCTTTCTGAGTCTTCGTTCCACTACTACAAAGCCTGCGTGCCTCAAACGTGGAGAATCCCTGGAGGAAACCAATTGGAGGAGTTTCTCAATGATCCAAGCCGCTACTTCAACCCACAGGGAATCAACGCTTTCTACCTCAAGAATCTACAGTTTTTCGACTTCGGCTTCGAGAATAATTTGGAAGCTGATGACGTGAGAGTCCAAGAAAGCATCGAGTACATCGAAAAGCGCTTTCAGTTGGTTTTAATTTCGGACCACTTCGAGGAATCGCTCATTCTGCTTAAAGACGCTCTGTGCTGGCAGATGGACGACTTGCTGTTTTTTAAACTCAATGCTAGAAATGTCACGTCTTTGTCTCCCATGAGCCCTGAACTGAGGACTCGAGCTCGGGAATGGAACGGAGCCGACTGGCGACTTTATCGGCATTTTAACACCACTTTCTGGGCGCTCGTGGAGAACTACGGCCGGAGCCGAATGGAGGAGCAGGTGAGGGAGCTGCGCAGGAGAAACGCAGAGATGGAGGCCATCTGCATTGACGGCGGAGGAGCCGTGGAGGCGGGGGACATCACAGATGGACACATGAAGCCCTGGCAGCCCATCGGAAAAGCTTCCATACTAGGATACAACCTGAGGAGTGACATCGAGCGACAGTATGAGGAGCTCTGCAGGAAGATGCTGACCCCCGAGATCCAGTATCTGACTGATTTAGGAGTCAATCTATGGGTCACTAGGTTATGGGGCTGGTTTAAGGATAGTGTTGTTCAGTTTGGGTTGAGTTAGTGTAATTGCTTCATATACTGTATGTTGGCAGTGTTCACTTGTTGGACTTACATTAACAATACACTCTTAAAAATACAAGTGCTTAAAAGGTTCTTCACAGCTATGCCACAGAAGAAGCATTCAGTCAAAGGTTCTTTAAAGAACCATCTCTTTCTTACCGTTTTATAAGGGGGGGGGGGTCAAAAGAAAGTGTAAAAAAGTAATAAATAATAAAAAGTAAGATTAAAATAAATAAATTAAATAAGCATTTTTTTTATTTAAAAAATAATTTTAAAGTATACAAACAAACAAATAAATAATGATTCAAATAAATAAGTAAATGACAAAAAAACAAAAGATCCTTATGTACATTACTGATAACAAAAATGAGAAGAAATGAATAAAATGTAATCACATATCCAGGGTTGCTAGATCGGCAACAGTATAAAAGTAACCCAATTCCGCGGTAAAACCGCAGATGTGGCAACCCTGCATATATGTACATACATTGTAATTCATATTTTTCATCTCCAAAAACCATAAATTTGACAGTATTTCTACAATGAAATTACATACACTGTAAAAAAAAAAAAAGAATTTTACGGAAAAAAAATACGGTAGCAACATCTTAAATACTCTAACACCATCTGAATTAGGGCATTTAGGCTATCCATCTAATAGTAGCCTACCAAAATCTTATTAACAGTAGAAGTTAAATCTTACTGTAGTCTTCAAATCTGGGTACTGTCTTACGTTTTAAAATCACAAAGGGAGTTTGGTCCCATCAGGCTAACGTGACAGTCACGACTCATGCAGCTGTAAGCTTTTCTTTTTCTTTTGTTTTTACTCGCGATCTTTACAACACGCATTACATTACGTATTTCATGGCACACTCGTTTTATGCGTATTTGGTGCCACCTATTGTTGTGGGTGTATTATTGACATGTCAAAGTCTAGACCCTGAATATAAGACGACCGCGTTTTTTCAGATGTATTTCCAAGAAAAAAAACATCGTCTTAAATTCGGGTCAATACGGTAATAACATATATAGAAGTGCACAGAGTCATTCTACCGTAAAATTACATGTAATGTCCAATACAGTTTTTCACCGTATGTAGTAGGGGAACTTACCGTTAACCATTTAACAGGTTTTTGCTGTAGCATTTTTACAGTCTTTTACCGTTAAATTCCAATTTCAATTTTTGAAAAAATTCTAATTTTTACAGTGTATAGTTACATAAGTCAAAATGTAATTAAATAGTAAATAAATAAATAAATCAAATAAATAAATAAAAATGTAAAAATATTAAATAATTAAAATAAATAGGCTAAGTAAATACATTCTAAATACATAACACATTATAACAGTACTACAGTGCTATAACGAATATGAAATAAACTAAATATTTTTGACATTTATAACAGTAGCTTTTCACAGTATTAATTGAATATTTATTTAAGAAACAATACAGATTTTTTTAAGGATATGGTCCCTCACAGAAGGTTGATTTGGGGGTCTATAACATCTAAAAGATTAGGATCTAAAAACTTCATTTGCACAACTTCAATAGCGATTTTCTCAATGTTTTTTTTTTTTTTGCACCCTCAGATTCCAGATTTTCAAATAGTTGTATCTCAGCCAAATATTGTCCGATCCTAACAAATTTAGCTTTTTTATTCAGCTTATTTATTCAGCTTTCAGATGATGCACATCTCAATTTCAAAAAATTTACCCTTATGACTGGTTTTGTGCTCCAGGGCCACAATTAGACTGTCATAGGGCGCCCCCTGTTGGCCGGAGATGGAAGCGAGACTATATTGTAACTGCAAGGAGAGAGTTATTGCTATAGTCTTTGGTTTTAGCTAGAAAAGGGAACATTTAATTTCGATTGACTAAATGCACTATAGGTGTTATTTTTTCATTATATTAAAATGTTATTGCTTCCTAGTACAGCGCAGTTTCACATTATTGCTCCACAGTGTTGCAATAGTGATGCTGGCTTATTCAATCCACGTACAGAAGTATTAAGGATGTTATTTAATTTACCTTTAATTTCAACTGTGTGTAGGCTATTTGCCTTCACTCTAATCTATGTACTGTGATAATAAACTACTGAAAAAATTAAAGCTGTCGTCTCATACGTAAGCATAAAGATAAATATGACACTCTGGCTTTTAAATGTTCACAGTAAAATAAATTGAACGTTTTATTAAAAACTGTTCAATCTGTCAGCTTCAAAATTACGAACTTTTCAGGCGTCCGCCAATCGATTTCAAGCACAAGTCCATTGCTGGGCTCTCATTGGATAGCACGGCGTTCTCCAACGGCAAATGGGCGGGGCTTAATGTACAGTACATTTTCAGTTAGGGTGTGTCTGAAAGATCATATTTTAACTCTTCACCGTTTGTTTTTAAATAACATCTATTAAAGTTCATCTAAATATAATTATTTAGATGTAAATCCACTGTTGTTGAAGAAACGGCGTGGTCAGGTGGTATCTGTTACCTTCCACCGCGATGGTTAAGACTGACCAATCACGTGCGTTTGCACGATAAAGATTTTTAAACAATATTTTATAGAACTTACACAAGTGGATTTCATTTTTAATCCCATGTATAAATAATCTGAAGACGTAGATTTAAAAGATTATACTTCCGAGAGTTAAAAAGTCCTCAACAATATTCACAAAACACCACCAGGCGCCCACACCGAGATCCGTTGTGTCTTATCGGACAGCATACGATATGGCAAGCCGTAATATCATTTAATCCTTAAAACGTACTAGTATTTATTGTCATGCTACTAGTATTTATTTTGTTAGCTGTATCTACCATTGAACACTAGTACTTATTCATTAGCTACTAGTGCTTATTTTTAGCTATAGTACTTATTCTACTATTCTAAGCACAGGTACATGATGAATACTAACTATTTAAAAAGATACTACTCACTATTGGAATATCTAGTCAGAACTGAATAGTTGATATCTGAATGACAGATCTCCATAGACGTCAAGGGCAAACATTTGAAATTAGAACTAGTCACTATTAAATATGTACTAGGATTTAGTAAGTACTAGTATCTAATTAATAGGTACTAGTATCTAATGAATAAGTACTAGTATCTGTTTAATAGGTACTAGTATCTAAAAATGAAGTACTAGTACCTAATAAATAACTACTAGTATATAATAAAAAAAACATATGTACTAGTCACAATTGTAATACACTTGTCAGATCCACATAGAAATCAACTGCAAATTTTTGAAATGTATTGCTAATAACAACAGAATAATTACTAGTCACTATTGAAACAAGTACTAGTATCTATGAAAGTACTAGTATCTATTTAATAGGCACTAGTATCTAATGAATAAGTAGTATCTATTTAATAAGTATAGTATCTAATGAATAAGTACTAGTAACTATTTCATAGTTAATAAATTAAGGCCGCATACACACAGAGACGAGTTTAGCTGTATATGTAAAAAATGTGTATTGTATCTGCGTTTCGTCCAAACGGATCCAGAGTTTTTGGAGCCTGAAACCGCTATTTTTAGAAATCGGGTCCTAGAGTGGATGAATCTGAAAATGACACCTTTGTGTTTTCGTGTGTACAGCCAATCCGTATATATTGTGAAACGATGATATCATCACCCCACGTCTCGACCCTAGTCATACACTGCTACATCACGCAACAGCAACAACAACAATGGCGGACTACATGCCTGTGTTCGTGCTGCAGAAGCTACTGAGCCTATTAGCTTTACTAACTCCACAAGCTATTTTTGTTGTTGTGTTGGGTAGGGATGCATGATATTGGATTTTGCCGATATCCGATATGCCGATATTTTTCAACTCATTTTGTCTGATAGCCGATGCTGGTATATTACCTTTTGTTTGGAAACAACACCAAGTCTCTCCTATGCAGAGATTATAAACAAAGATGCAATGGTAACTGTGGTGGTAGTTGTGATTTTATGACATAAATTGCTGATTAATTTAATCAGGAACACAATCTTAATGTTATTCGTGTATTTTACTTTAATTTTATTACAAGTAGGCCAACAGCACCCCCCTAATTAAATAAAACGCCTGGCCGGACAGGCATTAGGACCCGGGGGAGGCTGCTGCTGCTACTGCACATGCTAGTAATGTTGACTCTAGCACACCTGACGCATCATTCTGTATGTGCATTCTCAGATTGCAATCCAAAAAAGTGAATCTAATCATCACTCAGGCAAAAGTTTGCTTCAAGAATGACCTCACTGTTGACATTATCTTATCACTATCACACCCTGAGGTCATGTGAGTTATTCATCTTATTGGCAACGGCAAGGCATATTGGCATCATTTTTCATATCGGACTGATGCCGATGTTTACATTTTAAGCCATTATCGGCCGATTCAGATTCAGGCTTGTAGATACAGCGTGCAACGCTTATAAGCATGCTCCACCCCAAATGACCTAATGTTAAAACGGCTTGCCATAGTTTAACCGCCCAATGGCGCCGCGCCGCACGCAGAGTGGGCGGAGTCTCGCAGGCCCCGCCCGCCGTCGGGTAATCGTCAGTTCGTCTGAACCGAACTGCAGTGCAGAGCCGGAATGGGGGGCTTGGCCCCAGTCCAGCACAGTCAAAATTAGCTCTCTGTTGAATTACATGCAGTCAGCCAGTGGAAGCGGCTGAGATCTTGACGCCCCAGTCCCGCAGCCTTGTACGGGGGTCCAAACCCCGCAAGGCTGCTGCTCGGGTCCGCTTTCGTCCAAGAACGCCTTTTCCAACAGCAACTTTACAGCAAAGGACAAGAACAAAGACTTTATCTGTAAGTAAACCTTCACACATTCGCCAAAAGTAAAAAAAAAAAAAAACAGACACAGCTATTCTTCTAATACTGCTCGATTTGAAGAGAATGCACGTATTGTGTTTTTCGTAATTCAAAACTGTATCCAGCTCACAAAAAGCGTGACAGATGGGAATACAATGGAAAAACAGGAATAACGAAAGTGCCTCTGTAGATGTGCTGATATCTCAGCGCCTCCTTTGTTCTGTCTGCTGCTGAACAGGAAAGTCTATACTTGATCTGCTAGATTCGGATTAATGAACGACAGAAACGTGATGAAGACAGTAAAAGAGCAGCAGTCCACTGCAAGATCTGAATGTACTATTTGTAACGTTACCCAGACACAGACTTGACTGTATTCCCCCCAGTCTGCCACCTACACACAAACAAACCCAAAACCAGCTTTACTAAAGCATTATCTGGGTTACTTATGTGACTGTAGGAAACTTGCATCTGAACTAAAGCGCAGGGTTCAACCGGTTCTCAGTATCATCAGCACACAGCACGCCCGATGGGTTTGGAAAAGCCAGACTGCATTTGAAGCCTCTCGATGCCAGACCCATTTCTTGGTTGGTGTCTTTCCCCCACCATTTTCATCTCATTCAGCAGAATACCACGTATCTGTGTGATAGACCAGGACTGTCTAGGGAGCTCCAGAGCAGTTGCATGCATGGCACAGTCCTAAATTTAGACACAAAGATGAAGTCATGCATACGGGCATCGACGGAGACGTGTCCCCTTTGCTTTTATACTTATTTCAGCAGTGTGCATTTCAAAGTGGTCTGTTTTAAAATGCTTCTGCATGCATAAAGGGCATGTGAAATGATTAAAGTGGCATTGCAGTCATTTGACTCCTTTTTTTTGCATTGCACTGCATGACATTGGTATGCATGCAATCAGTTGAATCCTTTTTTTGCATTGCACTGCATGAAATTGGTATGCATGCAGTTATGGTCAATTTTAAGGGTTCTTATTTTTTACTGGAAATTGCTCATTATTGCATGCATAGTGAAAATAGGGTGTATATGTATAGTAGAGTGTAGAATGGGTTAAGGTTGACGTGAGCTGGAGCGGGGTCAGCAGGGGCGTGTTTCCACAGTCAGTCTGTTCTGCAGCAGTCGGTTGGGTTCATCAGGTTCATGCGCGCTCAGTATGGCGGCGGAGGCGGGGGGAAGAGTGGCCTCGTTTGACTGGATTTGGAAACGCTCCAAGCTGCAGTCGGGGAAGTGGAATGGGAGGCATCTGCGTTTGCTTTAGAAAAGAAGTGCATATGCTTGCACTGTTGTTGCATTTGTGTTTGACGGTGCATGTTGCAGGCTTGCGCCATCAGATAGATAGTCTTTGTCTGAAGTCTGACTCAGCAGGAATGTGGGAGGATGACTGTTTCTTCAGAGCAGAGATCACGACCTTAAATTTATGAGATGTTATGCATGCATCTCAAAAATGTGATATTTTTGTAATAGGGTGCAACAGAAAACTCCATTCATTTTCTCCATAGGCTATTTTATTATTAATATTGACTTATTAGAGACATACTGTGAGCTACCAATAGTTCACCCAAAAATGAACACTGACTCCCCATCAGGTCATCCAAGATTAGGATGAGTTTGTGTCTTCATCAGATTTGGAGAAATGTAGCATTGCATCAGTGTCTCAGCAATGGATGCTCTGCAGTGAATGGGTGCCGTCAGAATGAGAGTCCAAACAGCTGATAAAAACATCACAATAATCCACAGCACTCCAGTCCATCAGTTAACATCTGGAGCAGACAAAAGCTGAAACAAATCCAGCATTAAGACGTTTTAATAACAAGCAAGTGATGTCATGCTAAATATCTGTTCCAATGAAGAAACAAACTCGTCTACATCTTGGATAACCTGAGGGTGAGCACATTTTCAGCAAACTTTCATTTTTGGATGAACTATCCCTTTTTAATAATGGTATATGCTTTGGTTGAAGCCATCAGCCTGGATTATTTCAAATTATATTTTAATAATTTAAATAATAATTTAAATAATCATGTTTAACTGTGGAATATTTAAAATATATTGAGATACTTTTTTTGTAATGTTGTGACTTTCCTTGCAGATGGACAATTCGGTTCATGGCTTGTAACTCTTTAACAAAGACCTTTTTTAAATTACCGGATGTAAAATAAATGGGAAAAATACTTTATTGATGAATTCATCAACATCTTAAAGAAGGATCTTAATTTTGGGTGCAACCCTTTTTTTGTTCAATCAGACCAATATGTTGTTTGGAACCTGTGTGTTTTTTTTTTTTTTGAATGACACGAGGGGG
>NW_015542364.1:412139-418792 GCF_001515605.1 Sinocyclocheilus anshuiensis | reverse complement strand
TTGAATGACACGAGGGTGAGTAAATGATGACAGTATAATATTAATAATAATAATTGATCATATTAAAAAATGTCCTTTTCTCCTGCAGCTTGTTTCTTCAAAATGACACCAACAGGAGCAATGGGGGATCCCATTAGGTAGGTTGAGTCCCGCAGTAATCACAGTGTTCTGATGATATCCCAGCGTCCCGAGCGCGCGGTGACTTCCCTCTATTGTGCGTTCACTTCCTCAGAGCTCACAGCGGTGTTCCTGAACCTGGTGGCGCGGAGAGGAACGGCCACGAAAGATCGACATTCCTTCTGTCGGATGCAGGATAGAGAATGGCCCTCTGGGGAAATTGTATCCTCATGTTTATTCTTTTTTATTTTCTAAATCATGTATATCCTTATTTTTTATGGTTATGGCGTGCGGTACAGATGAATTATGATGCTGGGGTTATTTCCCCATCTATGTGATTAATAGCATTTTAGAAAAACCTGGGACTCTAAGCCTTGATGATATTCTCTCCGGAGGGGGCGGCAGTAAAGACACACAGCACCTCAAGACAGACCTGACAGACTGGAGCTTCACTAAAGACCCACATGTCTGTGTTTGCAAACTCCACAGGGGCCCTCGGGGGTCCGGCAGCAGCGGCTTGTCTTCCACTTGTCCACTTCAACTTTACACGGCTCGGCTCTTTCATACCTCTGTGAACAAACCCACCGAGAAATGTTAACGGCGTTCTGTATTGACATGCAATGTGACAAACTCTAGCAACCGGTATGTGTTTTTAACAACATCAGGGTTCCCACATGAATTGGTGTCGAAACAGTTTTCACTCAAAAATTCACCCAAAAATTGGTGAAGAAACTATTTCTACTCATAAAGAAATTTCACAAAAAAAAAAACAAATCGTTGTAGAAATTATTTTCAGTCAGAAATTAAAAACATTTTATAAAAAAAAAAAAAAAAATGTAGACAACAAATTTAACTCAGAAATTAAATTTCACCCAAAAATTGGTTTAGAAACAATTTTCACTATAAAATTAAACAAATTTCTCCAAAAACAATGGTGTAGAAACAATTTTCACTCAGAAATTGGAAGTACATTTCAAAAGTAATTACAAAGAAAGGCAAGTAACACATTGCATTTATTGTGATATTTTTGAAAGAATGAAAAAGTATATTCTTGCAAAACATACTCATATAATGTTTTATTTGGAACTTTGATTTTTTTTTCTTATTTTTAACAGTGCATGGTCAAATATCAGTGAATCCTAAAATTGTGATTTGTAGCTCTGGAAAGTACATGAAAATGTATAGAATTGTATAAAAGTCATGGAAAGTGTTTTTTGAGTTATGCGCTGCTCTTAATTGTTTAATCGTCTAGAAATTGTTCCATAATGTGATTTTTTTTTTAATTGATCAATTGCACTGAAGTAATGCAACATACTTGTATACAGAATTGCCAAACGTAAACTTTTTGATTATTTGTGACCCTGGAGCACAAAACCAGTCATAAGGGTCATTTTTTTTCGAGACTGAGATTTATACATCATCTGAAAGCTGAATAAATAAGCTTTCATTGATGTATGGTTTGTTAGGATCAGACAATATTTGGCCGAGATGCAACTATTTGAAAATCTGGAATCTGAGGGTGCAAAAAAATCTAAATATTGAGAAAATCATCTTTAAAGTTGTCCAAATGAAGTTCGTAGAAATTTACGGTAGGACATTTACAAAATATCTTCATGGAACATGATCTTTACTTAATATCCTAATGATTTTTGGCATAAAAGAAAAATGTATAATTTTGACCCATACAATGTATTGTTGGCTATTGCTACAAATATACCCCAGCGACTTAACACTGCTTTTGTGCTCCAGGCTCACATTTGCAGCTTTTATTTACTTAAAACTCTCTAAAAAGTATTCGAAATCAAAACTAGCACTTCTGTTAGCCCATGGCCACTTTGACAGTATCGCCAAATATATCAGTCTCTCACTACCAAAACACACATTCACAGAAGCACTTTGACGTCCCTCTCAGATACATCCATAAGTCTTCATCACTAAACCACGTCAACGTCAGTCAGTACTCACACCTTACAGTATTTACTAAGGCTAAGAGTCCCCACTTCTCATGCAGTTACTAAAAAAAGCTACAGAGTTCATCTTTTTCGTTTCAGTTTTTTAGAATTTGCTTGTTAAGTTTTGCTTTTTAACTTTTTTTTGTTGCTTTGCCAGTATATTAAAGTGTAATCATGTACGTTGTGATATAGAAATAGCTGTAGAGATGCATTGTTTCCTTGTGGTAAGTGACTGAGATGCTGCCACGGATTTGAGACACTGATAAATGGTGCTATTTTGGACTTTAATCTGCTCCTTGGTAAGGAAGCTCAGATGGGTTTATTTTATATTTTCATGTTCGGAAGAGGTGTTGGTTCTTTGTTGTCTGGTTGTCGTAACTCGGATCGGATCGACTTTACTCCCCCTTGTTTTTTCTGTGTGGCTTTCTCATTGGACAGAAAAACAGATTTGCCGGAGAGTTGGTGTTTTGTTTCATTTTGTTTCGTTTTTTGCAAAATTCTGAAACTAGAGACAGTCGGAGCAATCACAAAACTGCAATTCTTAACACTATTTAATGTAAAGGTTTAATTCGAGGAGTAGTTACAGTTCCTGGCAATAGCAAACTCTCATACTTACAGGATGGGGTAGCTTACACGGCCGATTTCATGTTTTTGTTTAGCGACGAATTTCTAATACATCAAGGACACATTCAAATAGACATCAGTGCGAAACACGGAGGATGTGGTTGCTGTCGTAGTCCCAGGGTGACGGTGGTCTACATAGTGTACATACACAGGGCAGCTGAGGTCAGATTTATCCTACAGCAGTCTAACAAGGACAAAAACGCTCATCCGTTTAGCGCATGGGGTCCTTCGATGTATTTTCAAAGGCAAAACATGTAGCAGCAAAACCAATGGTCTCATTGACACGTTTAGCGGCTGGTTTTGTACATGAGTTTTAGGATGAGAACCAAAAGCTTTATATTTATTATTCATTTAAGTAGCACAGTATCGTCACTCGGTATTTGCAGTTTTGTCTTTGCTTCCAGTTCACATACTTTAAGAAATCCTAATTCAGAGTCCGACTGGAAAGCCCACGTTAGTTTCTTAGTCTTCCATTTATTTTCCCACTACACAGTGGGGACCCTCCCAGCTTGCTCTAGTCTCTCTTTAGTGCTTATTGATCGCATGCTCTCTGCTCTTCCTTTTGTTTCTGATCTGAATGATTCTCCTCACAGTTTCTTCTCATAGATTAGATATGCCAACTGTGTTGTAAATAGCCAGTGAATAGCTTGTAGTGTGTTGAATTATTCTGTAATAACTGTATGATTGGTGTACAAAACATGAAGTCTAGCCTCGTCATCTTTATAAGGATGCACAGGTATATATATGTTATTTTGCAACTTAAGCTGTAGTTGAATAAATATGCAAGCTCTCGCTATTTTCTGTGTTGTTTATTGGTCTTGTAATTCAAATATTGCATTATATACAGTAACGTTGAAATTTTTTTTTTAAGAAATGCATACTTTTATTTAGCAAGGATGCATTAAATTGATCAAAAGTGACGGTAAAAACATTTACAATGTTTCTGTTTTAATAAATGCATTATTCATCTGTGAATCCTGAAAAATAAAAAGTATCACAGTTTCCACAAAATTTTTTTATCTGTTTTCAACATTGATAATAATCAGAAATGTTTCTTGATCTTGTAATTCAAATATTGCATTATATACAGTAACGTTGAAATTTTTTTTTTAAGAAATGCATACTTTTATTTAGCAAGGATGCATTAAATTGATCAAAAGTGACGGTAAAAACATTTACAATGTTTCTGTTTTAATAAATGCATTATTCATCTGTGAATCCTGAAAAATAAAAAGTATCACAGTTTCCACAAAAAAATTTATCTGTTTTCAACATTGATAATAATCAGAAATGTTTCTTGAGCAGCAAAGCAGCATATCAGAATGATTTCTGAAGATCATGTGACACTGAAGACTGGAGTAATGATGCTGAAAATTCAGCTGCGCATCACAGAAATAAATTATATTTTAACACATACTTAATAGAAAACAGCTATTTTTAGGTTCTAATAATATTTCACTATTTTTCAGTTTTTACTGCATTTAAAAAAATAAAAAATAAATACAGCCTTGGTGAATCGAAATGTCTTCTTTTCGAAACATTTTAAAGTCTTACCGACCCCAAGCTTTGGAACAGAAATAAATTCTATTTTACAATATATTCACATAGAAAACAGCTATTTTAAATTGTAACAATATTACTGTTCTAATATCACAATATTACTGTTTTTAGTGTATTTTATCAAATAAAAAACTACCCTGTATTTAATCAAATAAATGCAATCTTTGTGAGCAATAAGAGACTTCTTTTTAAAAAATATGGAAACTTTTTAACAGTATAGCATGGGCAAAAGTTAAAATCTCACTTTTCAATGCGCTTTCAGACTCGGTATATACAATAATAATATACTGGCTATTTTCAGAGTTTTTTTTTCCTGGTAATCAAGAAAAAAATGATTTCATTTAGTCACAACACACACATTTTAGTTCAAGTTTGTTCACCTCATTCAGACGCCAACGCTGTCATTTAATAAAGTACAGGCCTTACTATGGAAAGTCTCACTCTGTGATTATGTCTATTAGACAGACTCCGTGGTTATATTCTGAGGGGACAAGAAATCTTTTCACAGTTGTAATCACATGGAAAGGGCCTCCAAGCGGAATTCAGAGCTGGAATTTGGAATGCCGAGGCACGGATCCTGGTATAAGCTGATCATTTCGTCTAAAAGTCTTCCACAGATGGCACTGAAACAGCTCTGCTGAAGCTCATCGCTGACCATTTGAAAATGATTTGACCATTTGAACCGCCCTTCATCCTACTTTCAAATCTGTTGGTTCTCCATCTGTTGGTTTTAATGATCTCTTTGCACAAAAAGGCCTTTCATTAACGATCATGTGTACGCTATCATCAAATAACCCCGGTGCTTTTAACCACATTTTGGCAGAATTAGAAGGTGTCCAGTTCTACGGAAATGGGCTGCAGGATTAAACAAGATCTACTTCAATCTGTCTCTGACTGAAAGGATACTAAAGAACAAGCTCCTGTACTCTTTATTTAAAGGATTACATTTGCAAAACCACATATACTGTAGCAGTCCCAAAAACTATTGGGACAGTTCTGTCATTCTTAAAAAATGTCCACATGACACATACACATATAATTGTGAAATATTATTGCATTTTAAAATAACCGTTTTCTATGTGAATGCATGTTAAACTGTAATTTATTTCTGTGATCAAAGCTGAATGTTCAGCATCATTACTCCAGTCTTCAATGTCACATGATCTTCAGAAATCAGTCTAATATGCTGATTTGCTGCTCAAGAAACATTTCTGATTATTATCAATGTTGAAAAAATATTTTTTTTGCTGCTGCTGAATTTTTTTAAACCTGCAATGCTTTTTTCAGGATTCTTTGATAAAAAAAAAAAAAAAAAAAAAAAAAAAAGCATGTGTGATAAAAAGTTTTTTTTATTCCATGGCAGAAACGGTCTTCCATAATTATTGCATAAGTCTATCCACCTTATTTTTTAACGAAGGAGCGGCGTGGCCATTTGTTACTTGAATGTGCGAGTCTTCTGGTGTCATTCGACTTGACTTGCATTAGACAAAATATAAAAACAGTAGGTTTTATCTAATGAAATGCATACATTTTAAAATACACTAATATTTGGTGCAGTTATTGTTAGGGTTCATGTAATCATTTTATCATCCTATAGGCTGCAGGAACTTGCACAGGATTTCACTACAATGGCGTTGAAGTTTCTCTTTGTGTTCTGCAGCAATATTTTACTAAATTAATTCATTTGGGAACGCAAACAAGATTATCTGAGCGTAGCGCCCTATACAACTTCCTGTTTACTGAGCGCTGCAGGACAACAGCCTTGTGCAATGGGCTTCATGTAAACAGGATACCATCCTTCCCTGCAAACAGCACTGTTATCCAATTATTACAGATGACTGTCATTGCTCTTCTGGACAGCTGCAGCGCTGGCTTTCTGTTGGGCTCTAATCATAAAAACCTCCAGGATAGTGTACTGTCATGCGTGCCTACTGTGCTGGAGCGAGGAGACGCGTAGACATTGGAGATTCCAATAAACAGAACTTTAATGAACAGCTCACCAGGAAAGCACACATAGCACTGGGGTAAGACGAACAATTCCTGACAAGGGAAATTCAGAAAAACAGGGTTTAAATAATCAGAAACAAGGAAATCAATGGGACACAGCTGGGATCAAATAAACACAATCGGGGCAGGAACAGGAAAACCAAATAAGTACATGGAAACACATGGGGAGCAGAACACACACAAAACACGGAACAGAGTCTGACATGTACAGTCACCCTAAAATGCATTTAGACCAGGGCTGTCCAAACTCGGTCCTGGAGGGCCGGTGTCCTGCAGAGTTTAGCTCCAACTTGCCTCAACACACCTGACTGGAAGTTTCTATGCCTAGTGAGAGCTTGATTAGCTGGTTCAGGTGTGTTTAATTAGGGTTGGAGCTAAACTCTGCAGGACACC
>NW_015542364.1:409870-411781 GCF_001515605.1 Sinocyclocheilus anshuiensis | reverse complement strand
GAGGCACCCCAACACTGCACGTTTTGCATGTCTCCTTAATCAAACACACCTGATTCAGGTCATCAGCTTATTAGTAGAGACTCCAAGACCTGAAATTGGTGCATCATAGAAAGGAGACATGCAATATGTGCAGTGTTGGGGTGCCTCAAGGACCAGGGTTGGGAACCACAGCATTAGGCCAGTGTTTCTCAACCCTGGTCCTGGGCGCCCCCCCAACACTGCACATTTTGTATGTCTCCCTTATCTGACACATCCATTTCAGGTCCTGGAGTTTCTTCTAATGAGCTCATGAGTTGAATCAGGTGTGTTTGATTAGGGAGACACACAAAATGTGCAGTGCTGGGGGGGGGGCGCCCAGGACCAGGATTGAGAAACACTGCATTAGGCAGTGGATGATAAACCAGATGAAGATGTTAAGAAACCACCCTAAAAACAATTCAGAACATCAGTCAAAATCTGGGCAAACACCAACAAAAATCCAAATGAAATGTGTGCTTGTGATTTTGTGCTTTAAAACATATGCTGCCTGGTTTGATATTTTGCATCTGTCTAAGAAAATTAAATACATTTGGGTGACTATGCATGAGAAAAAATGGATTTTGAGAAACTATGTTTCTGTTAGTCATTAACATGACCTAAACCCTGAAAAATAACAGCTTTGCTTTCTATGAAATGAGCAGGATCTGTTGTAGAAACAGTCACAAACACAAAGTGATTGTATATTGGCTTTCTTTGTTTCTTTGTCCTAAATTCCCTCAAAAGAGGTTAGTGAGTGCATCTGGCACGCTGTTCTGGCCGCGTGCCACAACTCACACAGATCTGTTGCAGCTGAGCTGCGAATTCAGATGGAGTCGCCCAGCGAGAAGCTCAGTGGAAGGTGAAGGAATGGAAGTGAATCACACCTGACACAACAGCACTTAAAAAGACACACCTTCACCTATATCTTGGGGAAACATCACACATGTTCACTTTACCAGACCAAACATGCTCCTGATGCATTTGAAGAGCATCAAACTGCTGTTTGTACAGCCTGTCTCAATGCTTGAATCAAACTGAAATCTGTGATGATAAAGATATTGGATTTACAGTCAGCTATCCTGTTAGCTTTATATTAGGGGAATTAATTAGTGGTGTTACACACACACACACACATATATATATGCAAAAATGTATTTTTTTGTAATGTAATGCCTGTTTCCACCATGGAATATATATATATAAAAACGTTTTTATCTCACAATTTTGACGTTTTCTCGCAATTCTAAGTTTACATCTCACAATTCTGTCCTTTTTCCTCACAATTCTAAGATATAAACTTGGAATTTTAAGAAAGAAAGTCAGAATCGCAAGGTATAAACTCACAATTGCAAAAAAAGTTGCAATTACCTTTAATGTTTTATTCTGTAGTCAGTATTAGATCTGCATTCTGTGACAGCCTACTGTATCAACCTGCTGCTGTCTGTCATCATCTGTTAATCAAACAACAAAAGAAGAGAAGAGAATTATTCACTGCTCTTCACTGAATATTGTTCATAACTTTGTTATGAATCAATTTATGTTTAATTTATATGGTGAAGTCTGTGCAGTGCTTTATTTTTAATTGGGCTAAATTCAAATTGTTTATATTATTTGTATTTTTTTTCTGTTGTATTTGCCATATTGTTTGTAATTTTCTTCCTTTTTTGTATTACTGACTTTTTTTTGAACTCACTGTTGTTTTTTGACAGTGAAACTGCTCTGAAAGAATACGTTAAGGGGTTGGGGAGCATTTTGGGGCCCCAACAAAGTTTTGCTTAGAGCCCCCAGAAGTCTAGAATCAGCACTGTTCAAGTCTCATATGGCAAAAATAATATATTTTCAAAACATATAAAAAGCACTTAAAATATTTTGCTGTCCATATATATATATATA
>NW_015542364.1:395921-409860 GCF_001515605.1 Sinocyclocheilus anshuiensis | reverse complement strand
ACAAAGTCACCTACATCTTGGATGCCCTGGGGGTAAGCAGATAAACATCACGTTTTCATTTTTGGGTGAACGATCCCTTTAAACTTCTGAGACAGAATATAGTGTGATGGACTTTTTGACACGTGTGCAAATAAACAAACACTCCAGCCACCCCCTAACAACCATAAATAACCCCTTAGCACTGAGGCGTCGAAACACCACTCACATTTTCTTTGAATACTTATAATCTACTATCAATATTTATAATAGCTCTATTATTTATAATCCATAATTTCACATCTCACTATGTAGGAACATGCCGAGTTTTGTACACAAAGCTAATTTTTGCAAAGGTCTAGTGTAAATTTGATCGACACTTTCTAAAGGACCCCGTGAAAGGAGGGATTTTGTTTTGGCTCAGTCACCATTTACATTCAAAGCATTTGCAGATGCCCATATCTACTGCTAACAAAATCGATTCAGTTTCCGAAATATACGTTGTTTTTTTAAAAGGTTAAACATTTCAGATGTAATTTTTAAAGTAATTTTCCGAAAGCGATCGAGTAACTCACACAGACTCACGCAACCCAAATGGCATTTTGCCAGTTTGACAAATGTTGGCGTGACCTATAGGATATTAATAACTTCTCAAAGGAAACACTGTGTGTGACATAACTGTGAAATCTGTCATAAAGTGCTGAATAGATATTTGTTTTGCTGACCTAACGTCTCAAACGGATCCTCACGAAAAGCGCGGGAGCGGTCAACTGGTGCCACGTGAGTGCGATCGCGAGCGTATATTTAGCGCGCTGACGAATGTTGTTTAAAATGCTGTTTAAATTTTCTGTATGCAATAAGTTGCTTTGTAAATTGAATTGATAGCTCAAATACACACTATAGTAACAGCGCTAATGTGAAATTAACCTTAATTTAAATAGTCTACCAAGTTAAAGCGCTTCAAGCACCTTATCGCATTTTACCACGTAATAAAAATAATGACAAAAATCTTATTTCATTAATCAAAAACATCATAAGTTTGGTTCTTTCACTAAAAGATCTAACAATGAGGTCTTCTCCTGTTAGCTGACTGTAAATAAATTTTTTTTTACACTTACACTGACTTCAGAATACAAATAAGCAAGCTGTTTGCCTCCCTCTACTGGCTGCAGTGTGTCATTTCACAGATAACATCCTAATAACCAAATAATTTAAACCAGAGCACTTTGCTTCTGCAAAGACACCAGACAGGTACAATAACCCCAGAATGAATGTATTATAATGTATTTATTGACAAGAAGTTGTTAAAACGCAATAATTTGAGCTTCCAGTTTAGCTACAGTGATTTTGAAACAAGATACACGAGTCTACATTATTGTGCAAAAACAAAAATAGAAATACAGCAGCAACATTTCCTACAGCAGAGCTGACTCTAAAATCTGAGGACACAACGAACAATAATAATAATAATACGAAGCACTGTTTACCATCATTCTCACACGGTGCTCGAGCGCACAGACGTTTAATACTGTAGAAAATGTGTTCAAAAGAGTTTGAGATGTTTGCAATATCAGACTTAACACCATCGATAGTCCACCATCCTTCATTTGATTGCCAGTAAGAAAATGAATCTAATTTCTACGTTTGCAGTGTGCTTGAGTGATACACTGACCAAACCTCTGTGAAGGGACACGTGTAATCCTAGACTGTGAAGAAATGCATTTATGGCATGAACTATGAAGAAAGGAGCTTGAATCTTTATTGAGGGTGTCCGTGTATCTGCATAACTTCAGTGTTTTCATACAGGCTCCACCAGAGCTTGACTTTTCATTTCACTGGCAACCCTGCCGTTCGTCCTTGACACGTCGACTGTGAAAGCGGTCACGTCTCTGTTTTCACTCGAGATGTGTGTACGGTCTTCACCACCTTGGCGGTGCTTTTTGCGTCCTGCTCGGAGCTCTCTGAGAGAGTGTCTTTGGAGCCTTTCTTCTTCTGAAAGGAACAGAAATAGGCACACACAATAGAGTGAGAAACATCAGACATTGATGAAATAACCGACTGAAATCAGATGGATCTCTGACTCTCGCTCTAAAGGTTAACATTAAAAAAAAGCAATGAAACTGTTCACCACTTAAAGGAATAGTTAACCCCAAAATTAAAATTTGCTGAACATTTACTCACCCTCAGACCATCCCAAATGTAGGAGTTTGTTTCTTTATCAGATTTGGAGAAATGTAGCATTGCATCAGTGTCTCAGCAATGGATGCTCTGCAGTGAATGGGTGCCGTCAGAATGAGAGTCCAAACAGCTGATAAAAACATCACAATAATCCACAGCACTCCAGTCCATCAGTTAACATCTTATGAAGCCAAAAGCTGCATGTTTGTAAGTAACAAAACCATCAACGTAACTTCTAATCTAGCATTTTAAATTCAAACCACCACTTCTGGCCAAAATACGAGTCCATAATCCATAATAACGCTTCCTCCAGTGAAAAAGTGCATCTCCTGTTGTCTCTCACATCAAAATCCAGCCACATATTTGTTTAGAGCTGTTTAAACGGTGCTTGATCTGTGCAGATTTATCTCCTGATTCAGACCAGAACACTTTTTTAACTAGAGGAAACATTATTATGGATTATGGACTCGTATTTTAGCAACGGTTTGAAGTTAAAATCGTCTTATTGATGGATTTGTTTCTTACAAACTCGCAGCTTTTGGCTTCTTGAGACTTTAACTGATGGACTGGAGTGGTGTGGATTACTTGTGGATTACTGTGATGTTTTTAATCAGCTGTTTGGACTCTAATTCTGACGGCACCCATTCAGGATCCATTGGTGAGCAAGTGATGGAATGCTACATTTCACCAAATCTGATGATGACACAAACTCATTTACATCCTGTATGGCCTGAGGGTGTGTAAATGTTAAGCAAATTTTCATTTTTAGGTGAACTATTCCTTTAAATAATTAAGAAGGCAAGGTGTGTGTCTGACCTGTGCAGGGGTCGAGCTGGAACCAGGCACGTCTGCGGTGCGGGTAACCGGGAGAGGAGGCACCAGATCGGTCCGAGAGCTGAAAGACAATAAAAATGAATCTGACCTGAGATCGGCGAGTGTGATACAAAACATCCATTTGACCGCTCAGAACGGACTTACTTGACCTCAGAGAGCACAGACCGCTCGCCATCAGAACAGTGGGAGCGTCGAAACTGCCGGAAGCTCCTGGGAGAATGTGAATGGCGGATCTTGATCGGGTCACCTTGTGTTCTGAAACCAGATACATGCAGCTGTTTGCACGTAATTTTACGAAGCTACAATTTACAACAGCTACAAGCTTTCCAATTCTATTTTGGAGAGTATCACATACGTAAACAACATATGCAACGTATGTTCGCGGATACGTTGTTAACGTTCAGATCAAAGTGCAAACAACGTAAACATTGTATTCGCATACATACATTGCATACGTTGTTTACGTATGTGACGCTCTCCAAAATGGCGCTATAGGGTGACGTGGAGGAGACGAATTGTTGAATAAAGTTATTTTTGTTTTCTTTGTGCACAAAAAGTAGCTTCGTAAAATTACGGTTGAACCACTGATGTCACATGGACTATTTTAACGATGTCCTTGCTTCGTTTCTGAGTCTTGATCGTGTTAGGATCCTTGCTGTCTATGGGAGCGTCAGAGAGCTCTCGGAATGCATCAAAAATATCTTAATTTGTGTTCCGAAGATCTTACGGGTTTGGAACGACATGAGGGTGAGTAATTAATGACCGAATTTTCATTTTTGGGTGAGCTATCCCTTTAAAAGCTCCTTTTCTATGTTACTGCGAACTCGGCGTTCAGCAGACTAATATCCCAAAACATCAGATTTACATACAGCTCATGAGGAACGGTTTTAGAGATTCACTGAGCTGAATAATGCATGTTTTCTGTGGACACTAATTGCCTGGGGGTTTTAACACTGACAGAGGCACACTTTCATTAGGCATATACATTTGGGGATTTCCTTTTTTATGGGATACCAATGTTAACCCTATTTGTGGAATTATTGATTGTCCTGTTTTATAGGAGGACAGGTTTATTTGACTTACTCCACTTTCTTGTACGGAATCTCCTTTAGTTGCTCCTCAGAGAGACCTGAAGTATCGACCAGCTCCTTCCTGCACACAAACACAACATGATCATCACCGTCTGTATTCTGCTGTTTAGAGCTGGAGTCTGATCAGTGATGAGCGTGACGTTAAACTCACTGGATGTGCTTCCAGAGCTGCTCTTTAGCTTGGACGTCAGGACTTCGTCTGCGATAGACAAGAATAAAAAGAGTTCAAAGACTGGCAGAAGAGGTCATTTAGATTTTTTATGATTTCATAAAAATCATATTTTATGGGCCTCTAATGATCAACATGAACAAAACTTTGCTGTCACATGCAATCTACTGCATGTCTTCTGTCTCTGATTGATAGTATAGAGTTGCAGTAAAAGCACTTTTAGTGTAATTGTAGAAACATCCAGCTTCAGCTGCTGCTTCTCGTGTGTTTCTGCTGTCAAATCTTGACTGATTTTTATCAAGTAAGCGTCAGAATAACTGCAGTAATATCTCCAGATGAACACTTACTGGCTTCTGAGGAGCCTTTATTTCTTCAGCTCTCAATCACTGCATTATATGTTTGGATCATTTCAATCTCATCTTACTACGACACATTATTGGAGATATAGAGCGACCACTGATATTTAGATCATTTTATGTAAGTATCTGCTGTACTGTTATAAAGATCTAATTGATTTACATTACAAGCTTCAGAATTTAACCTCTTTTTGTCTATGTAAATATCAGCATCTGCACCATATTGCATATTTTTTGCTCAGTTTGGGACTCTGAATAAAATTGGGCTGTTTTTTTCTCTATATTCTCACTAAACCAGACTATATGAGCCATAAAAGCCTGATGTGTCAAATATGTTCAATTTAAAAACTATGACTTCATATGTCAGGCTTTACAGGGTTAAAAGTTAAAGGTAAAGTTATTGGGGGAAGTCGTGGCCTAATGGTTAGAGAGTCCACTACTGTGTGTGTGCATTCTGGATGGGATAAATGCAGAGCACTAATTCCTAGTATGGGTCACCATACTTGGCCACATGTCACTTCACTTTCACTTTCACTTAATAGTTTCAGGTGCTTACGATCGTGAGCGGTGTCGCGAGCGCCGATGGTTGGGATCGCTGGGGGTTTTTTCCTTCTGTCTGCGTAGCACAACCTCCCACTGCGGACCAGAGTCAACCATCTCGTTCTCCTGCCGGGACCTGCATGTTATAGAGATGTGAATGCATTTATATTATGATACAAATTCTTGCAACGATTTCCTGCTTTTCTCAAAGATTTTCACAATTTCCTGCAACAATTGTTTTTAAGACCATTACTGCCTTAATTTATAACATCCATATATATCAGGAGGCCTGTGCTCTTTTATTGTCCTGACAGCTGAATCACACACCGGTTTCTTTTTTTACGATGTTCCCTGTTGGAATTCTCGGATTCGCTGCCGCTGCTGGTGTTTCCACGGGAACGTGACCTAAAGGGGCCAATCAGAGGGGTTAAAGGTGACAGGGCAGAATGGAAAAACGACACACATTCTTGAACAGTTCTACAAAAACAAAACAAAAATGTTATTAATAAAAATCACATCCTGCAGTTTACAAGAAATTGCATCTCTGTTCCAAATGAGATGCTCTTAAAAATACCTGAGCATGAACACCTTCTCTAACAAAAAACATGAAATTACAATAAAGTTTTTGTAGAAAAGAACTCAGCTAATATATAAATCCAGGCCCAACCTGTAACTGCAGAACTCAGCAAACAAATGTTTGTGAATGTTTATTTATTTAATATTTTAATTATAATGTAATTTAATATAACTATTTTGATTGTGCTTACAGTTCCCAATGAGTGTTTACTCACCCTCAGGTCATCCAAGATGTAGATGGGTTTGTGTCTTCATCAGATTTGGAGAAATTTAGCATTGCATCACTTGCTCACCAATGGATCCTGAATGGGTGCCGTCAGAATGAGAGTCCAAACAGCTGATAAAAACATCACAATAATCCACAAGTAATCCACACCACTGCAGTCCATCAGTTAACATCTGGAGAAGACAAAAGCTGCGTGTTTGGAAGAAACACATCAACGTTTGTAACATAATAACACTTCCTGCAGTAAAAAAAGTGGTCTGGTTTGAATCAGGAGAGAATCTGCACAGATCAAGCAGCGTTTACAAGCCTAAATACTGACGGATTTTGATGTGAGAGAAAACAGGAGACATCGTATTTTAGCCAGAAGCAACGGTTTGAAGTTAAAATCTTGATGATGGATTTGTTTCAGCTTTTGTCTTCTCAAGACATTAACTGATGGACTGGAGTGCTGTGGATTACTTGTGATGTTTTTATCAGCTGTTTGGACTCTCATTCTGACGGCACCCATTCACTGCAGAGCATCCATTGCTGAGACACTGATGCAATGCTACATTTCTCCAAATCTGATGAAGAAACAAACTCATCCTAATCTGGGATGGCCTGAGGAGTGAGTAAATGTTCAGCAAATGTTCATTTTTGGGTGAACTATTCCTTTAACACACTACATTCTGCAGATTTTGTCTCAAAAAATGCAAAAAATGTGTCTGGCTCTATTTAAAACCAGCCAGCGACAAACTCCAAGAAACTGTCTTGCCTTGAAAAGCATAAATTAGAAAAACAAAGAGCTGCGCGACACCAAACACTGATTGTTTCCTTTCTGTTATATTATATTAGTTGTGAAGCTGTTGAAATCTAAAGAAGCAAACGAATAAAAGCGAACCTCCTCCTGTACTGTTTGTTGGCCTGTGGGTCGTCAGTGGGTTGAACTTTTCTGTCGAGACAAAACACAATGAAGGACGTTTAAAGAGAAACACGGACTGTTTCATCATCTCTGACAGACACAGACGCCTGCGCTGCTGTGAGGATTTATCAGTATTTATTTATTCTCAGCCATTCTTTCATCAGTTCCTCGCCTGTGGCAGAATTCACTTCTTATTGATGCCCAGAGGCAAGAACTCATAACTAGAGGAACTTTCACCTCCTCTACTGCTGAAAAAATATAACTAAATAATCCATGTATTGTAGACTAATGTAGACTAAAGTAAATTTAAAAAATGTTCATTAAGATGCAAGCAATGTTTTTTTTTAATGTATATACTATTCTGAACTGAGCGTTTATTTTTTTATACTTTCAGCTCTCATTTTAATTTAGGTTAAATTTCTAGTAATCTTGTTATGCGCTTTTTTGTTTATTTTAAACAATACAAGATATTCAATGTATTGCGTTCTCAATTTTTGAAAGGAACACAGTAGAAGAAATATTCATTCTGATGCAGCCAGTGTTATTTTAGTATTATTTATAAACTATTATAGTTTTTATAAATATTTTGAATTAGCTTTTTTTTTTAAAAACATTACATTTTAATTTTAGTTAAATATTTAGTAATTTAATGCATATTAAATGTGCTTTTATGTGCTTGTTTTTGTTTATTTTAAATATTACTATTAATTTTGATCTATTTTCATTTCAGTTTTATTTTTTTAATTAAATAATTTATTTCCAGTTAGCAATTTTAGTGCTTCAACTTAAACTAAACAAAAATGAGAAATGTTGCCTAAATAAAAGCTAAACTAAAAAGAAAAGAAAACTGAAAATATAAAAATAAAAGCTAATTCAAAATATTAATGAATGTGTTGAAGTTGAAGTACTAAAATTAAAGTTATATAGAAACATTTAAAAAACAACAACTATTAAAAATGACTAACGCACATAAAAAAATTAAAACAAACTAAAATTAAAATGACAACTGGAAAATATTTTTTTTCAAATGTTTTCTATTTTACTTTATTCAAGCCAATAAATGTATTTATTTATTAATTAACTCATTTATTAAATTCATATATATATAAGGGTCAAAGATGAAAAAGGGTTTAAGCATAAAAACAATAAGTGTAATACTGCTTTAAATTGTTGTTGATTTTCCCCCCAAAAAATGTAAAAAGTTTTCTGTTTAATGTAATTGCAATTTTGTTTTTGTTTTTCTGAGCAAAAAATAAATATCATACATTTTCCCCTGATTTACAGAAGAGAGCCACTAAAATGTCATTCAGTGTAACAATCTTGTCAGGCATATTTACAACAAAAATTAACTTATGACACATTAAAAGACTAATTATATATATATATATATATATATATATAGTATAGTTTTAGTGTTAGTTTACAATAATAGTCCTGGATGCTACTCTTAGTGTTTGGCTTCTTGCTACAAACGAAGAGTAACAAAACCCATTTGTTCCAGTTGACTTCCACTAGAGGGAGCAAATGCATCTGGATTGAGATTCAGCGCTGATGTTCAAAGACTCTCATGCACTTCTTCAGATGCATTAACACTCAAGGTCATAAATGAGTCTGAATGCAGAAGCGAGATGCATGTGCACACCTGCGGCGGGCCGAGTGAGACGTCTCGTTCTCGCTGCCTCCTGAGGGTGAACGTCTGTGAGCTTTGGGGAATTTGGGAGATTTGTTCCGCTCGCTGGCCGAGTTGTACAGACCGCTGAGGAAAAAACAATGACGGGACAGCTTAGAGAGGACAAGAATGCACAAACAAAACAGATACAAAAACTACAACGGCATACCATAATAAAATACCATAGTGCATGAATATGAATCAGTGCTGATATTGTTAACTAAATGTGAAACTACTAAAAATCGGTTTTGGTAACTGAAATAATGTTAACATAAAATAGAAATACTAGATGAATGACATGGAAATGTTGACTTGGCAACTAAATAAAATACGTTTAATAAAATAACCTTAAGTTGGAGTACTAAAATTAAAGCTACACAGAAATACACATAAAAAACAAACCTAGCACAAAGTTCTAACAATCTTAAAATTAAAATGAGAACTGAAAAACTAATATAAAAGCTAAACACAACTAAATGAAATAAAACAAGTTTAAGGTATTACAATTAAATACATACAGAAATACATATTAACAAAAATGACTAAAGCACAAAATTACTAAAATAAACTGAAAATATAAAGGTAAAAGCTGAAATATAAATAAATACAAATAAATGAAATAAAATAGTGCTAAAATTAAAGCCATATAGCAACAGCTAATACAAATGAATAAAGCACACAACAAAATTATTACAATTTAAAGTAAATAAATAAAAGCTCATTCAAAATATTAATAAACACAGCTAAATTAAAAATATCTTTAAGATGAAGTGCCTAAATTAAAGCTATAAAAATATAAAAAACGACTAAAGCACAATACAGAAAAGAAGCTAGCCTAATGTTAATAAATACAACTGAAATAAATAAAATAAGTTGAAGTTGAGTATTAATTTCAAAGCAATATAGAAATATAAACAAATAATAAAAATGTAATAAAATATTGAAAAACAAAATTCTAAGTATTAATAAATACTATAATAGTACACAAATAATAAAATAACACCGGTATGAATCCAACAGTACCATGGTAAATATAGGAAGCACTGTATTCATGTGTGAACTCTCAGTGCTGTACCTTTGAGGGGCGTCTTCTTCCCATGGTGCACTGGGCTTGCTCTGCGGCTCAGAAGTGCTGTCTGTCTTTGCTTTGGGACTTTGGGGAGATACAGTGAAACAATGCACAAATATCGAAACATTTGTAAATCAAGATACATTACTGAAAAATGCATCAAAATAAAGAGAGTTTCATGAGGTTAGAAAAAGAATCTGGTTTTCCCTGTGAATTAAGTTTCATTTTCTTTCCCTATTCGTGGATGTCTTTTTTTTGTTGTTGTTGTAAAACTTAGACTCACTTAATTATGATCGAGAAAACAGGACAGATTTAGAAAACAGGACTTAACATCTTTAGTCCTTTTTGCTTCTCATGTAAATGTATCTGGATTTAAGACTGTTCAGATACACTGCAAGAAATTGTTCTTCCTCGGTACTTTTGTCTTGTTTTTTAGTCCAAATATCAAACCATTTATCATGATAAATTTACTTAAGAATCAAATTGACTTCAGACATGAAGTCTCATTTTCTAAAACAACATTATCAAAAATAAATGAGTTTTGCTTAAGAAAAAATATCTGTAAATGGGGTCTGACCTCATCGGCAGATCGTTTTTTTTGTTTGTTTTAAGTTTAAACACTTATGTTTGTCAATATTTCAATATTTTAAGTCATTTTGCTTCTCAAGTAAATTAATCTTGATTTAAGACATGATAAATTTACTTAAGAATCAAATTGACTTCAGACATGAAGTCTCATTTTCTAAAACAACATTATCAAAAATAAATGAGTTTTGCTTAAGAAAAAATATCTGTAAATGGGGTCTGACCTCATCGGCAGATCGTTTTTTTTGTTTGTTTTAAGTTTAAACACTTATGTTTATGTCAATATTTCAATATTTTAAGTCATTTTGCTTCTCAAGTAAATGAATCTTGATTTAAGACTCTTTAGATACACCGCAAAAAAACATTCTTCAGTATTTTTGTCTTGTTTTCAGTACAAATATATACACATTCATAAAGCATGATGCATTTACTTAAGAATCAAAATGACTTGAGATATTGTCTTGTTTTCTAAAAAAAAAAACATTATCAAAATTAAGTGAGTTTACAATTAAAAACAAGAGAAAATCTCTAAATGGAGTCAGAAAAATTATAAATTTTCCCTTTGAATTTAGTTAATTTTCCTGATTCCAGCGGGATTTTTTTGTTTTAATTTTAAGCATAAACTGACCAACTTTTGATGCATTTTTCAGAAGATTTTTTAGAATCTGAAGTCATTTTTGTTCTCAAGCAAATGTATCTTAGGAATGTTTAAATATTTGTGCTGAAAACAAGATAGAAATACTGAGGAAGAAAGTTATTTGCAGCTCAAGACATTTATTGACGTTCTCAATTGTTTCATTGATGTATCAACTTTGTCTCAGATGTTTCTCCTAAAATTCCTTTAGAGAACTAAAAATAGACCTAAATGAGTCAATAGTTGACATACAGTCTGTGCAAAGCAGCTCAGATCATTTGATTCTGAGAAATGTCAGAGCTCATATTGAGATCTTCTTGAACTGGAGGAGATCTATATGAAGTCATTGGGGTCTTTTTCTCAGGAGAAACATCTGAGATGCAGGAGATTCAGCGCAGTCTCCATTTGATGATCTCACTGAATGATCTCAAGAATAAAATCACTGTTTGCAGTGAAAAGGTTACTCCAGAGCAATAAAACGCTGTGATCAAATAACGCTTAATGAGAGAGTTGAATACCTCTTGACCGGCATTAGTGCAGTGCTTTTGAGGCCTTCACTCGCATTCTCCGTCTTGGAGACCGTCTGTCCTCCGTTGCTCCGCCCTAAAGCACATAATTCCCAAACATGAGTGCTTCTGTGGCCAAAAACATCAGTCTGATGTTACTGTGTCCATGCAGTTCAGCAGAACACTTCCTGCGTCCATCTGCATCCTCCACTCGAGCCCTCTCTAGTCTCTGCTCTATTGTTTAAGTGTGCAAGTGTTGGGAAGAACAATAGAGGTGCAGACATGCGTTGAGGTCAGGAGTGACCCACACATTCCTGCCTCAGCCCAACAACAACAGCGTTTATCTCAATCGCATGCCTGCAGAGCGCTGAAGCAAACGTGCCAACCGATCAATCGTACACCTGAGCCTCATGTCATGTGACACTCTGGGTTTCTTAAAGGGGTCATGAACTGAGAAACCAAAATTCCCTTGATCTTTTGATATATGAGAGGTCATTGTACTATTAAAACATCCTGTAAGTTAAAGAACTCAAAACTTTCGCGATAGTCTAAAAACAGCTTACATTGAAGGCAGTCTGCCAAAACCACAGCTTGTGGGATGTTCTACTCTCTGATGTAGTAGTGTGGATAAGCACCGCCTCCGCAGAAGATCAACGCCTGCTTCTACATCTCTGCCTGTTTAGAGCCCGCCCACTGATTCTACATCACTGCCTGTTTAGCCCCGCCCACTGATTCTACATCACTGCCTGTTAACGTTGAAAAGCTGAAACTATCAGTGTAACGTTCAACACCTTTACTGTATGAACATAAAGATAGGGGAAATATAGACCTTTTTCACATTTCCGGGTTTCTCAGCAGCGGAAGTCGTCATAGTTAGGTTAATTGAAGAGCAGTGAATGGGAGAGTACCACAAATATATTTTTTGCATTCCCATTTCCTCAAATAGCAAAAGAAAAACTCCACGATAGTGTTTTCATGACTTTCAATCAAAGGAAAAAAAATTGAGAGAGACTGAAAACGGCAGTCAGAAGAGAGAACAATGTCAAATGTAGCGTTCCTCCCATAGACGCTGCATTAGAAACACCCTCGCATTAGCGTTAAAGGGTTAGTTCACCCAAAAATGAAAATTCTGTCATTTTCAAAATAAGTGTTGATTTGTTATGCATGTTTATTAATAACAAGTTTTGTAATAACTAATTGTTCCGGACCTTTGACATTGATAAATTCAGATTTGGATCTTGTAATGTAGACTTTGAGAACCCCTGGCCTGGGGTGTTCTGTGTGGTTGTTTGTCTCAGGAAACACCTCATCGGGTGTGAACCGGGCGTGAGATGCGGCTCACCTGCGGGCTGTGTGCTTCTCTTTGGGTAGGTCTTGCTGCGGGTTCGGATCACCTGTAGATCGGGTCGCGGCAGAGTCACAGACTGCTCTCGTCCAATCTGCATCGCAGTCTTTCCACTGGAAGCAGAAACAGACACAATGAACTATAAAACGTCATTAAAGGAACCCCTTTCAGGGCTCTAGACTGCGACCAAAATGGATTTGGTTTTCAAGCTAAAGCAAAGTAAAAGACCACTTCTTAAACCAGAGAAGGTGAACATGTTGGTATTCTTGTGGAAAAAAAACATTTGCAAATGCAAATTGATTCAAGGTGAATTTGCTGTACAAGTAAAATGACTTAAGATATTATGTCTTGTTTTCTGTAAAATATAACATTTTGTTAGTTTTTCCTTAAAACAAGCAACGGGGCAAGAAAAATAATATTGTTTAGCCTTTGAATTAAGATTATTTTTTGCCACTGGCAGATATTTTTGCTTGTTGCAAAAATGAACAAAATTTTGATCTTTTTTTTTTTATAAAACAAGACTTAATATCTTAAATCATTTTACTTGTCAAATAAATGCATCTTGATTCAAGAATGTTTAGATTTTTTTGTTTAAAAGGAGAGGCTCTCTTCTTTATTGTGATGTATTGCATGTTCAGAAATGCATACAACAAAATATTCTGGGGGTCATGAAATGTTAGTGAAAATCATCAAAAATGCTTGCAGTGTCTGAGAACGTTTTGCTGGCGGGGAAAGAGTTAAAGGAACAGTTCACTCAGAAAATAAAAATCATGTTATTCTGTATGAAATTACTTTAATTTTCTGGGTGAACTGTTCCTTGGTGTTTAGTGCTCGTTAGGTAGTAGTTTTAAGGTGCTGTGATTTTGTAATCTGTCAATTATTTGGCCTTTTATTCTTTTGAGTTCGGCCCACATTTGGATGGATGTGATGCAGCCGTTTTATGTTTATTTGATGACTAACCCTGAGAATGTAATGACAGTAACATGAGTCACACATTCAGCATTATATCACTGTCTGTGACTAATATCTGTCTGCGCATATTAAAGGTCATTTCTCAATACCTCGTGTCTTGGGTTTTTATCTGGTTATAGATTTATGACAACTTCTATAACTCCGTTGGGGTCAGAAACATGTTTTAATATTTCAGAAAGAAGCCTCTTCTGCTCACCAAGGCTGCATTTATTAGACACAGTAAACACAGTTAAAATGTGAAATATTTTTATTATTTAAAATATCTGTTCTCTATGTGAATATCTGTTAAACTGTAATGTATTTCTGTGATGC
>NW_015542364.1:386897-395856 GCF_001515605.1 Sinocyclocheilus anshuiensis | reverse complement strand
CATGATCTTCAGAAATCAGTATAATATGCTGATTTGCTGCTCAAGAAACATTTCTGATTATTATCACAATGTTGAAAACAGTCGTGCTGCACAATGTTTTTGTGGAAACCGTCATACATTTTATTTTTCAGGATTCACAGATGAACACATAGTTCAAAAGAACAGCGTTTATTTGAAACAGAAATCTTTTGTAACATTAAAAATCTTTTCTGTCACTTTTGATCAATTGAATGCATCTTTGTTGAATAAAAGTATTAACTTCTGGTTTACGAACCTGTAGCGATGCTTCGAGCCCAGAGAGCTGAATTTGGACAGTTTCCTTGTTAGTGAATTAGACTCGTTCTCTGGCATTCTGTGAAAGACATTTTATTAAGAATATTTACAAAAAAATATCAACATTTAGATGAACAACCTCACAGGTTTTGTGTGTTTTTTTATTCATTCTCCATCTCATTTTCACTCCTGATGAAACATGGATGTCGTTTCATAGCCTCCTTCCAAACATCTGTGGGGCAAATCTGTTGTTTACAGCCATATTTTAATGAGCTAAATTACAGAACAAATGTGTTAGGAGGGCTTTCCTCTCATTAAAATTCAAAAGCTGTAAACGCGCAGCTCTGCTAAAACGCAGAACCAACCAGCAGAGAAATGAAAAGCCAAAACATAATGAGAGATCAGACTAGAACTGAGGAACGCCATGTTCTGTATAATTTGTCTCTATAATTTTGATCTGTGTGTTATGATGACAGAACATGATTGGGCTTGATTTTAAAGTAGAGACGGTCCTGTTTCAGCTCAGCGTTTCAGATGTGTTCGGCTCTGTACACGACATACTGTATAAACAACAGTAATAGCAAACAACACTAACAATCAATAATTCATTACAAATATATTAGTCAACAATGGAGTTCTACAGCTTTTAGTAGTTGTTCATTTCAACCATGGTTATTACAGTTAACTGAAACTAAAATTAAAACCATAAAGGTAAACATTTTTGATATTTAAAATAAAACAAAAATAAAGTGAAATAATTTTTTTTTTTTACATTTCAGCTATAGTTGCTAAAGCAACAGTTCGCATTTTCGCATAGTTTAATGTGACGTACTAAAATAATGAAAACTAAAATTAAAAGAAATATTATTAAACTATGAATAAAAATTAGCATGGATTTATTGGTGCTTTTAATGTAGTCAGGTTCATTCTGTCATATTCAATAATATTTTGAACTTAAATGAAACGAGTTAAAATGTTACCAAAAAGAGCTCAGTTTGTAAGTTACCTGATAAAATAGATGATCAGATGAATACTACCGTATATAATAATGTATACTGAATGATGCAAGTCCAAAAAACTGATCATATCAACATTTTTGTTTCTGCATTTGATCAATTATTTAGAATTGTCTTTTATTTTTATACTTTTAGTTTTCATTTTAATTTTAGCTACATTTTTAGTAATTTTGTTATGTGCTTTTGCCATTTTTATCAGTTTGGTGTTTATTTATTTATTATTTATTTAAAAAATACTGTTTATTTTCATTTCAGTTTTCTATCAAGCTAACATGTTAGCTAATGCATTAACGCACGTTCACAACTGAGACCTTAGTGTAAAGTGTTAGCAAGAATTCTGTTCTTAATATTAAAGTCTGCAGGAGTTTGGAGGTGTTTCTCGCACGCGGATTAGCAGCAGAAACCTCCAGCCGCCTGCGTTCTGAGCTTGTAAAACTCTTTGGGGATCGGAGTGAGACGGCTCTGATTAAACAAACACAACACCAGAGACGACTGTGAACGCTTCTCCTCAGAATAAAGAGCCTCAGTAAAGCCGCGGGAATCTGAAGAGCCCTTGGGTTCACAGCGTTTCTCTGTGAGAGTGTAATGCAGTGGGTTCGGCTTTCTGCACTCAAACAAGTAGTTCAGACCAGATTAAGATGTTTATAAAGTGCATGAGGTTGTTCCAACGCAAGCAGTTTCATGCAGTGGAAATGTGTAGCTGTTACTGAGCTGAGCCTTAAAATGAGTGTTTTATTGGTGCTTGTAATGCAATCAGGTCCATTCTGTCATATTAAATGATATTTTTGACTTTAATAAAACCATTTAGTTCAAATGCTACCACAAAAGCACATATCAGTATATCAGGTGTTAATTTTATATATGATGCATGTCCAAAAAACATGGTAACGACATGCTATAATATCCATTTTGCATTTGGTATTGTTTATTTACTATTATTAATTTAAGTTTTTTATTATTTTTTTAATTAGCTTTTATTTTATACTCTTTTTTTTAATTATTAGTAATTTTATGTGCTTTTGTCACTTTTATTAGTTTTTGTTTATTTTAAATATTACTATTTAGTTTTAATTTATTTTTTATTTCCAGTTAGCGATTTTAGTGCTTCAATTTAATAAATTGAAAATGATAAAACTAACTGAATAATTTACAAATTTTTATCTAATCTTTATAATTTATTTTATTCAAGCTTTATTTTAATTAACAGTTAAAATTGTATTTCAGTTAACAAGTTAACTTACATTTTTTGTAATCTTATTATGGGCTTTTGTCATTTTTATTATTATTTTTATTTATATATATCTATATATTTTTTATTGTTTTATTTCTAATATTATTTTATTTCCATTTTTAGTGCTTCAACTTTAAACGAAAATATAAATAAATAAATTTAACCCGTTAACTGAAATAAAGCTTGAATAAAATAAAATATAAATATAAAGATTAGATGAAAAACATATTTCAGTTAGTTGCCAAGGCAACATTTCTTATTTCGATGAAACTCTAAAATTGCTAAATGGAATTCAAATAAATAAAAACTAAAACTGAAATTAAAACAAAACTGAATTAAAAATACATTAAACCTAAATAGTAATATTTAAAATGAATAAAAAAAGCACAAACTAATTATAAAATTATAAAAATAAAAGCTAAATCAAAATATTAATAAAACTATAGCACATAAATATTATAGCATGGTGTTACCATGTTTTCTGGACATGCATTATTCGGTACCCGTGAAATGGAATAATATTTTAATTCCCGCCATCTGATACACTACTGTATTGGGTAACTTCTTTAATAGAGCAGGAAATCTCTGCTGCTGTACCTGAAGAAGGTGTGATGCTCCACGCTGCACTTCCACAGGTTCTTGCAGGCCGTCTTACTGGGAGCGTCGAAGAAGAACGACGTCTCATTGCACTGAAAACACACAGGGAAGCTGTGTTTAAACGCATACGTGTATATATCACCGGTGGCGGCCCTCATAACCCGCGTGTGCTCTCATTAGTCTGATCTCACTGGCTCAGATGAAGAGGGCCAGAGTCCTGGAGCGAGAGGACGCTTCACTGCAGCTTAAATTGGGCCCTGGAGGAAACGGGTTATAGACACTGTCAAGAGGCTTGAGGCCAGTCATAAACCTCCATCGATCACGGGCTTTTCATTGATTTTCCACCCAGAGCTTGTGACGCTTTGGAAGCAGTTGCAATAAAGTAAAGCAGGTTTATACATGAATTTTGTTGCTTGCTTTCACTTTTCATAATACACATCGATTCAAAGCAGCTGCACAGAAAATCATGATGTTAAGGTTTATACGGTGGCAACAGTATAATGCAATGATTGCATGTAAATTCAAGGGATTTTTTGGTATCTAGAGATCACACGCAGTTCATTTATTTATTGTGATGTTGTATTAAAAAGACGACTTACATCTCTGCCCATAACCCGCAGCTCAAACTGGGTTTCCTTGAAATACACTTTCGTAATTCTTGGCCTGAAACATTATTGATTAAAAGTACATTATTTAACACTGTGCATAAAAACAAATCAAAACAGAGTGACAAAGTCAAGAGTAAAGTGTTAATATAAAGTAATATAAAATTATACTATATATGATAACATACAGTATCTTGCATCATGTCATTCCATATATCATATATCTCATATCATATCATATCTCTTATCATATCAAATCAAATCATATCTCATACCATATATCTCATATTATATCTCTTATCATATCAAATCAAATCATATCTCATATCATATCATATCATATCTCATACCATATATCAAATATCTCATTTCATATATCATATCATAAATCTCATAACACATCATACATCTCATATCTCTCTCATATCATATCATAATCATTTCATATATCTCATATCACATCATTTATCATATCATACAATATATATCATATATATGATATATGTTACGAGATATATGATATACAGTATATCATATATGTGATATATGATGTGATATACGATATGATATATGATATGAGATAAATATGATCTCATATACATCTCATATTATATCATGTATCTCGTTACATATCTCATTAAATGATTTATTATTTTAAAGGATCATATCATAACATACATCAGATATTATATCATATACTATAATATTACATATATCACAGCATGTATCATATCATATATTTAAAGGATTTGTTTTGAAAATTCAAAAACATCCTGAAACACATTAATGTGGGTTTCGAATGACTGAGAGTTTTCAGTTTTGGGTGAATTATTCCTCTAACACGTGAAAAATTCAGTTTAAACATCAACCTACCAGAAATATTTCCCCACTTGTGTTTTGTTTTTGTAAACCACGACCCCGACAGGCGTCAGGCCCAGGAAATACTCCGACTGCTTTTCTCCCTGAAAACATTCATGCATTACGAGACTAATAAGCAAAAACACAAGCAATTCATCATCAATCTTCATAGAGTATACTGCCAGGATTATTAAGAATCAAGCTGGAGCAGTGGAGAAATGAAAGGAAGAATTAAATCATTAACAGAAAAGACAAATGTTGATATTGTATCCAATCAAATAAAATGAAGGAGAAAAACAGCTCTTGATTAAACAGGGCTGAACTTACAAACACAGGGTGCAGATCCACGCCGTACATCTCCAGTGTTTTGGCAATTGCTAAGTAATTATTTTCAGCCTCGGCAGGCACCTGACCCCTGAACAGAGAGAATGACACGACACACAACTGAGCAGAAAAAACACCAAAAATACACCGCAACGGCCTCCAAAACAATCTAAATGAGCATCATGATCAAAACTGTGCTGTTAAACCTGTCCCACTCAGTCTACTGCTTGTCTTCTGTCTCTGAGTGATAGTTTACGGTAGGGATGCACCGATATGAAAATTTTGGCCGATACCAATGCATTATTTATCGGCTTTAAGATATCGGCCAAATTTTCTTATCGGGCCGATACGATAACAGAAAAAATTAGCATTTATCGGCCGATACCGATATGGTGACCGATATATCGTGCATCCCTAGTTTACGGTTTTTATCAAAAGCTCTTTTAGTGTAATTGTACAACTCCAGAACATCTCATATCTTTTGAGGAGCGTTTATTTCTTCATCTCTCAATCAGCATGGGATTGCATTGCATTATGTGTTTGGATTATTTCAATCTCATTTTACTAAGACATATTATTGGAGATATACAGTGGCATGCGAAAGTTTGGGAACCCCTTGCAGAATCTGTGAAAATGTGAATAATTTTAACAAAATAAGAGAGATCATGCAGAATGCCTGTTATTTTTTATTTAGTACTGTCCTGAGTAAGATACTTTACATAAAAGATGTATACCCTTTCCAGCAGTGACTGTATGATTTTGAGATCCATCTTTTCACACTGAGGACAACTGAGGGACTCAAACACAACTATTAAAAAAGATTCAAACATTCACTGATGCTCCAAAAGGAAACATGATGCATTAAGATGCATTGAAGATCAAGGTAAATTGTATTTAATTTGTCTTCCGGGAAACATGCAAGTATCTTCTGTTGCTTCCGATGGGCAAAACTAAATGGAAAAAAATGATATTTCAACAAAATAAGAAAAATGTGGACATCTTTATCCTGTTCAAAAGTTTTCACCCCCTGGCTCTTAATGCATCGTGTTGCCTTCTTGAGCATCAGTAAATGTTTTCACCTTTTGCCATTGTTGTGTTTGAGTCCCTCAGTTGTCCTCAGAGTGAAAAGATGGATCTCAAAATCATACAGTCACTGCTGGAAAGGGTTGAAATCTGCAGAAGATGCTGGAAAACTGAAGAATCTGCAGGAGCTGGAGGATTTTTCTGAAGAACAGAGCTCAGTTTAACTGTTCAGAACAAACAAGAGACTCATGAACAACCATCACAAAACACACAAATAGTCGTGGATCATCCAGGTGACACACACAGTATGAAGAACTTTTGAAGAGGGTTATTTTAATAATTTCAGCTATTTTTTTGTCTATAAGTAAACATCTTTTATGTAAAATATCTTACTCAGGACAGTACTACATAAAAAATAACATGCATTTTGTATGATCTCTCTTGTTAAAATTATTCACATTTTCACAGATTCTGCAAGGGGTTCCCAAACTTTCACATGCCACTGCAGAGCGACCACTGATATTTAGATAATTTTATGTCAGTATCTGTTGTACTGTTATAAAGATCTCACTGATTTACATTACAAGCAGCATAATTGCATAATTTAAATATCAGCATCTGCAGCAAATTCATATTTTTGTTTTTTAATAGTTGTGTTTGAGTCCCTCAGTTGTCCTCAGAGTGAAAAGATGGATCTCAAAATCATACAGTCACTGCTGGAAAGGGTTGAAATCTGCAGAAGATGCTGGAAAACTGAAGAATCTGCAGGAGCTGGAGGATTTTTCTGAAGAACAGAGCTCAGTTTAACTGTTCAGAACAAACAAGAGACTCATGAACAACCATCACAAAACACACAAATAGTCGTGGATCATCCAGGTGACACACACAGTATGAAGAACTTTTGAAGAGGGTTATTTTAATAATTTCAGCTATTTTTTTGTCTATAAGTAAACATCTTTTATGTAAAATATCTTACTCAGGACAGTACTACATAAAAAATAACATGCATTTTGTATGATCTCTCTTGTTAAAATTATTCACATTTTCACAGATTCTGCAAGGGGTTCCCAAACTTTCACATGCCACTGCAGAGCGACCACTGATATTTAGATAATTTTATGTCAGTATCTGTTGTACTGTTATAAAGATCTCACTGATTTACATTACAAGCAGCATAATTGCATAATTTAAATATCAGCATCTGCAGCAAATTCATATTTTTGCTCAGTTTGAGTCTCTGAATAAAACTGAGCTGTTTTGTTCCTCTTCAAGTATGAACTCCATATTCTCAACTTTTATTTTTCGATTTTCTTATATATCTTGTCTAAAGGCTTGATAAATCTGCATTTCATTATTTAATATGTCAGGCTTTAAAGGGTTAAATGTTCTCTTGCAACAAACAAGGATTTACTGTCAGCAAATATTTGAAATACCAAAGTAAACAACAGCAGCATAAAAAAAAAGAAGAAAGAAACATTCAAACTGTAATCATTAACTCACTGATTTCCCCAGAAGGACTGAATGTGATTTTCAGTGTTGCTTTTTAAAACTATTTCATATTCAGGAAATCAGTGATTTGTAAATGTGTGTTTGTCACGGACTGAATAACAGACTCGTTCCAGTGAGGTCAAACCTGAAAGCAGTCGTGCTGAAACAATGTTTATTTAACCTACTAACACTAATGCAGGAATGTGGAGTCAGAGCATGATCTTAACACAACAATAGAGATAGGAGAAAAATATATAGACTCCAGGAAACATCCAAGAACAGACCCAAGAAAAGCTTGCCCATTTGAATTCGACACACACATGACTTATATTTGAACAGTAAAGTCTCTGTGGTGAAGCTAGTGGAAACCAGATTGAATATACCGACCATGTAAACTAAAGTGTAGGTAAACTGTACAAAACTGTAAATAAGCAATTTAATCCACAGCACCACACTATAGGCTATTTAACATGCAGTTACTGACACTGTAGAAATATGGCATTAATTAACTTTTTGTGCTGCCATTTTACTCCCTACTCCCTGGAAGAAGAGATTTTGCATCTCAATGGGACAATCCTGGTAAAATAAAGGATAAAAAAAAAATTATATATATATATATATATATAGACATACAGTATATACACACATATCATAATTTATATATATGATTCTTCACTAAATGATGACATGTTCACTAAACATATAATTTTTGGTAGAATTCATAATTATTAAAAAAAAATGCACTTCATAAATAACTGCATGCTCTATTGTGTTGCTGTGGTCACGTGCATGACTGCATTAAGGATTCTCCTCACAGCGGCGGCGGGTCTCTGCTGATTGTAGATGCTCTATTATAAGTGTCGGGCCCCGTCACTTTCAGGTCCCCCGGGGACTCGCCGCATTCATCTCTTTCATTCGGGTCGTGTGCGTGCGGCTGCATATTGCTCTTAATCACCGCCACTTCCAGTGCACACAGAAAACATGATGCAGCACAGACGGGACTCCCATGATCCTTTGGTTCTGTCTCAGAGAGGGTGGACACACTTTAACCACACTTCTCTTTGTCTGCGGCTGTGTGCAGAAGGGAACTATAGCGTACTGCGCATTCTGTTTCTAGGGCTGGGTTTTGACACAAATTTCACGATTCGATTCGATTCTCATTCACAAGCTTGCGATTCGATTCGATTAGGTAGGCTACTACATTACTATAATATTGAAGGTTAAAATTAATGAAGTTTTTACAATAATAAAGTTACAGTTTCATAATAATTTTTCTACTTCAGTTTGTTTTTTGAAATATAAATATGTAAATGGTGGCTGTCATAAAAACTTGATGGATTTATTATGGTGCATATATTAAGCAAAATAACTAGTAATAAAGCGGAGGAGATGATCAGTTCACTGAGGTGCTACAGCGATCTGTCACTTCACATTAAACAGCGCCAAAACGCATGTATTGTTTGAATACTGTAATACAATGGACAGAATTTGAAATCTGAGACTTTGTTTCATATTAAAAGTACCAAAGCACAATGCTTATTGCG
>NW_015542364.1:385897-386851 GCF_001515605.1 Sinocyclocheilus anshuiensis | reverse complement strand
ATTTTGAGCTGAAACTGGTATTAATGTGGAGGAGATGATTAGTTCACGTGTACTATGCACTGCCGCGTCTGTTGATCGAGGCGCTACAGCGATCTGTCACTTTAAACGGCGCCAAAATGGCATTTATTGTTTAAATACTGCAATACAATGGATATAATTTGAAATATGAGACTTTGTTTTATATTAAAAGTACCAAAGCACAATGCTTATTGCGATTTATTGGATGGGAAGTACTCTTCAATGTTCCGTCCATTAACTGAAAACAGGCTAGAATAATCGATTCTTGGGATTTAAGAATCGATATCGTTTCGTAATACTGAGAATCGATTAATATCAAGATATCAATATTTTTTACCCAGCCCTACTGTTTATATAGTATGCAAAACAGTGCGCAAGTCAAACCATAAAAATATAAACATAATGATGTAAATAATATATAAAAATATAATAATATTAAAAACATAAATATATTCATATAAATTCTCCTGTTTTATATGTACAACAAACAATAATGTATTTTTAAAATAAAATTTATAAACATAATGACAAATAATATATATATATATATAATATATAAATAAAATAATTTATATTTTAATAACTCATTTTTACAGCATTTTATATAGATATAAATAAATAATTAAATATATAATTTATTAAATAAAATCAATAATACATACTTACATAAATCATAAATCATAAGTATATATGTATACACACACCAAACCTACAGTGGTGGCCAAAATGATTAGAACGCTAGTATTTTGAGCAGCTAAAAATGGTTTTAAGTCACTTATTTCTATCTTTGAAGAAACAGAACAAACTGAGACAGACTCAATCCAGAAGAACTGACGCTTCAAGAAACCTCCTGCAAAGCTCCTGAGAAACTCTGCTCAAGTGCACCGAGGGCAAAAGCTGCTTTAAACACAAAGATGCTCACACCAAATGTTGATT
>NW_015542364.1:385516-385887 GCF_001515605.1 Sinocyclocheilus anshuiensis | reverse complement strand
TTTCTTTATCAATTAACTTCTATTAACTAAATGAAATCAACATTTGGTGTGAGCATCCTTTGCGTTTAAAGCAGTTTTTGCTCTCAGTGCACTTGAGCAGAGTTTCTCAGGCAGCTTTACAGGTAGGTTTCTTGAAGCGTCAGTTCTTCTGGATTGAGTCTGTCTCAGTTTGTTCTGTTTCTTCATGTCATTCCAGATGATGATCAGATCACAACACTGTGTGGAGCACAAAAATCTCACTGATTATTACAATTAATGGAAAAAAGAATGTTTGGAAATGTAAACTGATATTTCCTACTGACACACTACAGCAAAAGATAGAAATAACCAGTGTTGGGGGTAACGCATTGCAAGTAACGAGAGTTACGTAA
>NW_015542364.1:375730-385402 GCF_001515605.1 Sinocyclocheilus anshuiensis | reverse complement strand
TTACTTTTTCAAATAAGTAACGCAAGTTACTTTTTTTTTTCCAATTTATTGATTGACAGCTCTGCTGTGCCCATGTTGAGAGAAATCAGATGTTACTGTAGTTCTAAAATAAATATGAATATACATTTATTCATCTCACTCACAAAAAAAACAAAGTAACGCAATATTGTAATGCATTACTTTTAAAAGTAACTTTCCCCAACACTGGACATAACTGACTTAAAACCATTTTTTAGCTGCTGAAAATACTAGTTTTCTAATCATTTGGCCACCACTCTATATATATCCCTAACCCTCCCTATGTTTTTTCTCTCTCTTCCCTTGTTATCCTCACATGTTTTGCTTTCTCATGTTTCCTGCTCTTCATCCTCACACACGTTTAAGCGCTCCAGCATTCCTGATCAGAGTTTCTCATTTTCCCGCTGTCTGTCATTCACACGAACGCCTAAATCCCTCGTGTCAGTCCCTTCTCCTCCTCCTGTCTCTCTCAGCCTCCTAATCACGATCTCTGCCCCGTTTTCCATCAAAAAACAAGACGCTTTACCTGACAATCAAAACTGCATTTATTCTGAATGTGGTTTGTGTTGTTGCATTTGCACACAAAGACACGCTTTAGTGAAGTGATTTATCCTGCAGTGTTTCTGTTGAGGGAGGAATAATGTGTTTTTCCCGACTGATCGGCTGAACTTCAGCTCTTAACAATCAGCCGCTCACAATCATTCAGACTGTTTCAGGAGTCAAGTGGGATTTGAGCACCGATGGCAAAAAACATGACAATCAGCAGTCAAACACACAAACTCAAGCTATAAGATCTGACTGAAATATGAGCGCAGTAAATCTGGAAAACTTGAACATTTACTAAAAAAAAAAAAAAGAGTATACACTTTAAATAAGGTCTGCACCAAATACACAAAATAATGTTCTTTTTAGCAGCATCATATGACCCCTTTAACATTAGTTGATGCATTAACTAAAATGAACTAATGAGCACTTTTTTCATCACTTAACTATTGTTAATGTTTGTTAATAAAAAATACAGCTGATCATTGTTTTAATACAGCATTATTAATAACTAAAACTAAAACCATAAAAAACATTTTTATTACTGAAATAAAATGACATATAAAAAGTAAACTTATTTCAGATAGTTTCAGCGTTTTATTTTTTACATTTGATTATTCAATTTCTTACTTGAATACACGGCTGTTAAATAGGCTTACTGTACATGAAACTAATGTAAGTTTATTTAATTTGCATCTTTCACATTAAATAATAATATGAAACTTAATCATATTAAATAATTGTCATATTGTTCATCCCATTTTTAAAATAATGAAATAAAATGAAATTAAATAAAGTGAAATAAGATTTTGTTCATATTGCACATCCCTACTTTGGGTCTAAATGGTCTGTCATTCTTTTTTCTTTTATATTTTGCTACCTCGTATAAATATATATTTTAAATCATTTTAATAATAACATTTTTAAATAACTGTATTAATTTAATTTGGCTGTATGGCTCAATAAACAAAATAAAATGACACAAATAAATAAATAAAATGAAACTATAATAAAAAGAAATAATTATAGAATAATAAAAATAAATGAATATTTAAAAACACAAATACACGAAATTATAAAATTAAAGTAAAATGTTTAATTATTTTAATTAAATTTAAAAAATCTTTTATATTTTGCTACCTCGTATAAATATATATTTTAAATCATTTTAATAATAACATTTTTAAATAACTGTATTAATTTAATTTGGCTGTATGGCTCAATAAACAAAATAAAATGACACAAATAAATAAATAAAATGAAACTATAATAAAAAGAAATAATTATAGAATAATAAAAATATTAATATTAATTAATGATTAAATCAAATTAAATTACATAAGAAGTTAATTTAATAAAATGATAAAAAATAAACAAAATGTAAAATATAAAAAGAAAAAAAAGAATATAAAATAAATAAAAATGATAAAAAATAAAATAAAATAAATGAACATTTAAAAACACAAATACACGAAATTATACAATTAAAGTAAAATGTTTAATTATTTTAATTAAATTTAAAAAATGTAAATAAATTTAAATTGGCTGTACTGCTCAATAACTTGTAAAACAATCTTAAAAGGTTGCAATCCTGCATGGAAATAATAATAATAAAAATATTTGAATGATATGATATTTTTGCCATACATTGCTCATCCTTGTATTGTAGTATGTCATACTGTTTTGGTAAGTAAAGTTGCACATTAACAATTATCTCCTGCCGGTTTGTTCCTTTGAGCTGCTCTGTTATCGTCAGTGATGGGACAGGTGCACACAGGTGAGCTTATACATGTTTAAGAGTTAAACAGGAGTGTGGTGTTTGATCTAATCTGGAACGGGATTATGACGGATTAAGGTGTGTGATGTTCTGTGTTTTATTGTCTTACATGAGCGTTTTATGAATCTGCTCGATGCTGTCCTCTAGTTCCTCTTTCTGGTCGGGGACAAAGCGATATTCAGACACGTAACCTGGTGTGTGTTTGTACGGGTCGTAATCTCCGAGCTCAGCTGTACGAAAAGACAGAGAGACACAACAGCATATAATGTAATGCTGGAATAGTCTAGAAATAATAAAATTAAATATTTTAATATAATTAATAATTATAATGAAATAAAAATAAATAACATTAAATTATAAAATAAATAAATAAAACAAAACTAGACAATTAAAAATGTAACTATAAAATAAATCAAATTAAATTATAAAAATAAACAAATGAATAAAATTTAATTATAAAATAAATGAAATCAGATAAACTAATAAATGAATAAACATAATGAAATTATAAAATAAATAAAAATATAAAAGTAAAGAAATAAAAAATTCTCAAAATTAAAAATTAAATTAAATTAAATTAAATTATAAAAATAAACAAACTTATAAATAAAATGAAATTATAAAAACAAATAAATTAATAAATAAAAAAATTACAAAATTAAATTATGAAATAAATAAAACTATAAAACTAGTTATATAATTCTAAAAAAATCAACAAATTAAATTAAATATACATAAATACAATTATAAAACATGAATAAGTAAATTAAAATAAATAAAAATAAATAAATGAAATTATAACAAAAAAATAAAGATAAAATGATAAAATGATACAATTTTTATTTAAAATTCTATCACAACATAACATTTTACTCTAGTGTTACAGAAAAATATGAATCATAAAACAACTTATTTTAATAATATTAGAGAGCATCTTATAAAACAAGCTGGGAAGCCTGTAACTCATTTGCTGACACTTTATTTCTGTAAAAATAACTAGACTGACATGACATTTGCTGTATTAAATTCCCTGGTACAACTTGTGAATTTGTACGTACATTGAATAGCAAGCGCTCCCAGCTGTGCGCTGATGTTAAACGGACAGGGAAGCCTCCCCTGCAGGACGTCCTGCTTTACCTGCAGGAAGAACTCATACCTGACAGAAGACAGTAAAGAGCATTTCAAGAGCATGATATTAATGAAATGACTGAATGCTTGCATCTCTAATATCACTGTAGTGCTCATTTATGCTCACGATGCACAGAAAACACACCGTGTAATTTCTTCTTTTAGTTTACAAGGATCTTCAGCATAAAATTTCACCCCAAAGTAGAGCGTGAACGGAGGTCCAGCTGGAAAGAAGAAAACAAACCTTTAACTCAAACACACAGTGATCTATCTTCTAGATAAAGTCCAGAAAATAAATACAGGAGATGAATTTACTGGTAACACTAAACCCAGCAAGTCCTAACCAGATGCAATGCGACACTGTCAGCATCAAGTGATTTGTCTGTCCTTAATTCAAGCAAAATAAAAAAAATAAATAAATAATACGACACAATCACAGCCAATCAGAACATGATTTTTAAAGTAGAGCTTTTAGACCAATGAGTTTGCGCAGTGGGCGTGGCTACACAGCATGATGTGACCAATGGCAATCAAGAGACTGTAATATTAAAATGTTCACACATTAACATGGATCAGAGAGGATTAATTGTTTGTCATTTTATCCTGTCGAGCCTGGTTAGGACAAATTATGAAAGTAAATGAATAAAAAATATAAAAATAAATAAACACGTAAAATAAAATGATAAAAAAAAATGACATTATAAAAATAAAATGAAATTTAAAATATGTAAATAAAATGAAATTATACAAATCAAAACAAAATGAAATTATAACAGTAAATGAATAAACATGAAAAAAAATAAATGAACAAAATAAAATGATAAAATAAATGAAATGATAAAAATACATAATCTATTAAACAAAATGATATAATAAAATGAAAATGTAAAAATATATAAATATTATACATTAAATAAATGCATAAAATAAAACTATAAAATAAAAATAAACAAATCAATTAAATAAAATAATAAATAAAATGAAAGTGAAAAATATATGAAGAAAAATGAAATTAGCTGTACTGCTCAGTAACTTAAAAGTCTTAAAAAAACCAACCTGAAGAAGTACTGTGATAAAACTGTGGATCGAAATCTTGCCTTTAAAAAAACGTCATATGATATTTTTGCCGTATCGCAGTAGTACGTCATCCTGCTTTGGTTTGTAAAGTTGCATGTAAACAATTATTTCCAACCAGTTTGAGCTCCTCAAGTCAGGTTAGGAAACACTGCCAGTGTTACACAGATTACATGCACGTATAATTAATTATAGAACTTATAAATAATCAAAGCATTATAGGTAATTTTAAGCAGTTGCACAAAACAATTACATGTAGAATTATGCTCTACGTCTAATAAAATCGAATATAAAGTGACCAATTTATCATTCTGCAAAACTACCACACCTGAACCAGCTAGTCAAGCTTATTTAAGATGCATTTAAAACAATAGGGTTAGCAATATATCTAGGCTGCAGCGACTAATATAGAATGCATTAATTTCCCAGAGGAGTGAATTACTGAATTAAACAAATGCGTTGTAAATTCTGCCCTACATTCACATCAGTAAATATGCATGTGCAACTAAACACGCAAACATAATTGCATCCATTACTACTTATTTAGACGGGCTTAAGTGCATAATTACTTCCAAATTATAATCTCAAAAATGCAATGCGAGTTTTATCAGGAGGCCTTTAGAGAATCATTACAGCGCCGATCCATATTTAATCTTCACCGAAGATGAAGGATAATCATTAGGTCAAAGTGTTTAATCCCATGATGCATTATAGACCGTCTCGGAAGATTTCTGAGGAGTATTTCAATAGAAACCAGTGCATACTTACTTGTTATCAAATCTTTATGTTCAGCGAGTGTTTTCCAGGGATCGAGCCAGTACTGTAAACATAAGAGAGGAGATGTGATCAGATCATAACATCATAAATGAAGCTCTGTGAGTATTAATGCTTTAGTTTTAGGCTTGGAGCTGCTGAGATGTTCAGTCATGCAAGCCCTGGCATAATATGAGGCCTTCACATACATAAATCGATTTTCAACCGGCTCGCGGTTAATCGTTACATCCCTAATAGAAGTGCATTCGTGGAAGCACTGATTGGTTCTGTCATAACCGCTGAGACAACAGACCTGAAAACGGACTTAAAAACTAATGTGCAAAACTCACCCTCATGATGCCAGAATCAATCCTGTCATAAAAACGCAATTTACTGTACAATTAACAACAGATGTCAGGGAATTTGTCAAATTTTGAACGAATCAATCAAAAGTAGGTCAGTACACTTAAATCAAATGGTGATATGGACTTGTATGCATGAATATTAAACCGCAAAAAAGATAATTTAAATATGAATCCTGCATGTGAGTGAATGGTGCAGACCCGCGGTTTCGTTTACTACACACATACTGAAGCGATGTTTTCAGCGTCTGCCTTCTCACTAAATAAAGACATAAATACTAGTGCTGTCAAACGATTAATCGCAATTAATCGCATACAAAATAAAAATACGTTTTTGTTTGCATAATATATGTGTGCATTCTTCTGTGTATATATCCTGTAAATACACACACATACAGCATAGCAAATACAGCATGTATTTACATGTCTATAGTTATATTGATATAATTTATATTATAAATAAATATATTTAATATATAAACAGACTCGTTAAAAATGAGTGTGAGTCAATGTGGCCTCCATCAATAAAACATGAAGCTGCAGCACGTCAGAGCATGTCATCCGGAGCTCAACTACATCCTAACGTGTGTAATCTGTCATTCTTCAGCTGATCCTCATGAAAAGATTCCTCAGACTTTAATCGAACGCTGTATTTGTGCGGGTTTTGATGCATAGAAGCTAGGGATGTAACGAGTCACTCAACTCACGATTCGATTCACGTTTTTTTTAACAAAATGAGTTTTAAGACAAATTATAAATTAAATACGTCCTTTTATTATTGCTTGGACAAAATGCTGCACATTTTTTTGTGTCTGCCTTCTCACTAAATAAAGACATAAATACTAGTGCTGTCAAACGATTAATCGCAATTAATCGCATACAAAATAAAAATACGTTTTTGTTTGCATAATATATGTGTGCATTCTTCTGTGTATATATCCTGTAAATACACACACATACAGCATAGCAAATACAGCATGTATTTACATGTCTATAGTTATATTGATATAATTTATATTATAAATAAATATATTTAATATATAATTTTTTTTCTTAAATATATACATGCATGTGTGTGTATTTATATATACATAATAAACATACACAGTGCACATACATATATTATGTAAACAAAAACTGTTATTTTGGATTTGACAGCACTAATAAATACATAAACAAGATCTCCAGAACTGCTTTGAGAATCTCTTCATGAGCGTTTGACCGTTACCGTCAGGTCATATACACACAGAAACAATTCTCTTCACGGCAACCCGTCAAAATAAAAGTTCGGTTTAACTTGAAGAAACTACAGTAGCTACTACAGTAGAAGCCTAGACAAAAAGTAACCATTGGGCATATATGGCCCTGACTAGAATATAGGACTTAGTACTACTACTAATAAAATTATTATTTTTAGGGAATGATCACACAAATTTTCTTCCATGTTTTAATTTTAACAGTAAACCTCTGTTTAACAGCACTACATTTTTGCCACAAAAATGAAAAGGTTTGTTTAATTTTAATTTGATTGAAATTAAAAGATAAATTAAATTACTTTTTATGCCATAACACCGAAAAAAAAATAGGGCCCTATTGTTGTAAAAGGAAAAATAAGATAATTCAAATTTAAACCATTAAAATTAGGGCTGAACGATTAACTGCATTTGCGATAATATCGCGATGTGAAAAAATCGCAATTAGATTATTTTCCAAAATCGTTCAGCCCTAATTAAAATGGAATTCAAAATAATAATATATACAATACGCAGTGTACTATTCAGTATGAATAAAACACTACACGCTCCATAATGCGCACACCACCCTAATATAGTTAAAAATGGGAAAAATAATACTTCTCTCTAAAGTAAGCATATGCAAATCCATAAGTTTTTCTCCAGTGTTTTACCAGCTTTAATATAAACATATACCTCACTGTCACATTTTAGCCTTGTTATACTTATCTTTCAATAAAAAACTCAAATTTTATGCCCTTAATGTTGAAGGCAGTTTTCCCCCATGGTATCGAATACCAATATTTTCCAAGGTATTGTATCAAAATTCGGAATTCCAATGCGCTAGGACGATGCACAAATGAAATTTTAACACTGCGAGCAAAATTAAAAGCGATGCTGCCATCAACTATGAGGGCATTTACAGTGATTTGCTCAATTCAGCTAATTAACATCTCACAGACTCTATAACGAACACAGCCTGAAGATCTTCCTCATGTTTTCCACACTTGTCAGGTGATATTTCAGTGAAGTCAGGAGGGAATGCTATCTGGCGTCGCCTTGCAGGCAAGATTTATATGCCATTTAATGAATGTGCAAATGAGCATGCATGAAATACTTTATACGAGAACAGCAAACACGGTAAACTCCCGCTGAACCGCATTTACATAGAGACAAAGCAAACAAACATACGTGCAAACAATAGGAAATGAATGAAGGTGTGTGTGCAGACGGGAAGAGGATTAGTGCTGCGCGTTATTCAATTAGAAAACGATAATTGAGTCGCTAAGACTCGTCTAATAATCACATTAGAGCAGCTGCTGTGTTTCACTGAACTGAAGAGCTCAAAACAACAGAGTCTTCATTTCCAACAACGAGGGAGGATTTGTTTACAACAGTCATGGCAGATGATTTGAACAAACCTTTACTACTTTACTAAGTGAATTTTCACTTGGTGAACAATAAAAAGGTCAGAGTTTAAAGAAATAAATAAGAGTTTGATAAATGTTCGAAATAAAGTTTATGCGCCAAAAGCTGAGTGAAAGAGCACTACTCATTTGAAGAAATGTGGGTATTCGTATAGAATTTTATTATATTAGTAATGTATTAAATGTATTAAAGGAGTAATGGAATATAATTACAATATTTCCTGTTATCAAGCTATAACGTTTGTGCATTTATTTTATACTAAATGTATTTAGACTACTGTTTTTCATACAAATACCTACAAAGCATGTAGTTACATTTTCACCATGGTATTGAGGTGCTCTATGTGTTGTTTTAACTGTGGTTATGTGCATTTCTAAGTGACTAAAAAAATGCACTATTATTATTAATATTATTAGGCAACACAAACCTGTTTCTTGATTTGAAACAATATCACTCATTAGATCAACTAAGAAATTCATTTTATTTTGTCACAGAAAAGTGACTGAAAAAGTGTATAGAATTAAAAAATGTGAAGTGTTTGGACCATAAAGAGTAGTTTAAACCACAGTTAACGGTCTGGTTTTTACAACTTTCATTTAGGAGCAAAAATCTGCCTTTAAACTTGAATAAAAAATAAACATAATTATTGATATCGACTGATATGAAAAAAATTATTGTGAACTATTACTATTAATGCTAATTGAAATAAAGCAGAAGTAATATAAAACATGAACTTTCGATGAAAACCTTAACTGTAAATTAGAAATGTTGTCTTGACAACTAAATCAAATTAAACAAATGAAAGCTAAACAGAAACATGCAAAACTAATAAAAAAATGAAAAAAGCACATAACAGAATTACTAGAACTTAAACCTACTTGAAATGAAAACTGAAAACATCAATAAAAGCCGATTTAAAATATTAAATATCATTAAAGTATATACACAATAGGGTTGTGACGGTGAGGAAATTTTCCCACCGGTTAATCGACGTGTGACAACACCGGTAATACCGGTATCACCGTGGGGGCGGGGCGTTCCCTCTTTTCCTCGCTTTCCTTCACTTTTAAATAGCTTGTAAAAGCGGCGTGCGCATTTTACTTTCACTTTCAAATAGCGGCAGTTCAGCGTCAATTGCTTGAAAACAACAACAAAAAACAACATCAAACTCACTTTAGCCTATATATAAAACCTATAACTTTTATTAACAAAACAAATAAAAATACACCATGCTATAGGGCAGGCTATGCCTAATATAAAATAACAAATAACTTACATAAAGTTTAAATAGGTATACAAAACTGGAAATAGGCTAAGTAAACATGTATAATATATAACCAAATAAATAAGAAACGTA
>NW_015542364.1:375021-375484 GCF_001515605.1 Sinocyclocheilus anshuiensis | reverse complement strand
ACTTGCACCCATTTTACTTTCACTTTCGAATTAGCGGCAGTTCGGCGTCAATTGCTTGAATGCAACAACAAATACAACGTCAAACTCACTTTAGGGTATATATAAAACATAGAACTTTTATTAACAAAACTAATAAAAATACACCATGCTATAGGTTATGCCTAATATAAAATAACAAATAACTTACATAAAGTTTAAATGGGTATACAAAACTGGAAATGAGTAAACATGTATAATATATAACCAAATAAATAAGAAACGTAGAAGGTTTATTAGCAAAACGAGTAAGAAAGCTTGGAGGCGCGGCATACACCTTGCTGTCAAATAAAACAAATAAATGACACAAAGTTTAAATAAAGTAAAAAATCAGCAAACAACGTGGAACCAATTAAAGAAGAAACGAATGTTTAAAAAAACTTCCAAAATCACCTTAGATAAATGGCAAAAGTCAACAGGCTTTTCA
>NW_015542364.1:366111-374630 GCF_001515605.1 Sinocyclocheilus anshuiensis | reverse complement strand
ACGAATGTTTAAAAAAAACTTCCAAAATCACCTTAGATAAACGGCAAAAGTCAACAGGCTTTTCAAAATCCAGAATATTGCCAAACAGGCGCTTTTGCATCTCGTTTCGAAACTAAATTATCCGTGATCGTCTTGTCTGTCTCACCTCACTCTTCTTGTCAGTCAGCTCGACTCACTCTCCTCACTGGAGAAATGAAATCTGATCTGTGATGCAAATATCGTTCAACTGCATTGAGCAGCCGCGTTCAGTTTTTAATTGTAGTGTCTGTTCTTTTACTGAACTAAATGATTTTTATTGCTACAAAAATGCGGTGACGTGGTGGACTAGTGACGTAACCGGTGTTGCGGCTTAACACCGGTATCACCGTCAGCACCGTCTATCGCGGCAAGCCTAATACACAACATTAAAATAACACCTTGGCAACTGTATAGTAACTCCCTAACATTGTGATGACCCTAGAATCATGTTGTGTTTGCACAAACAAGCAGCTTAAAAGTTCGCCCAGAAATGTAAATAACTAGTTCATAACAAGAAAGCAGTTTGTCCTCCTATGGATGCAGACAGGTGTTTTATTTGAAATGTATAACAGCGTGTTAAAAATGTCTCCACTGAAGGAATTCTCTGCGCCTTAGATGAACCATCTATGAGACAAGAGCGAGTGTAAAACACACCCACACAGCAGAAACCACCGCACTACTGTGTAAATTACACCCAATTTTTATCTCCTGTCTCTTTTTACCGTAATAACCGTTCATAGAGCTGACAGATTTGTGTAAATGTAAGTTGTGGCGTGCCTCTCGCCCACTGCATGCTTAGCAATAAATCCAGCCTCGTGGGACAGGGCCCGCAAGGCATTGTGGGAAACACCTGTCTTTGGTCGAGCTGATGAGGTAATGACTGCTATGTTCTTTCACAATGCTGCACTTTGCCTTACCCAAAATTTGGCCCCTGGGTAAACCTAACCACCTTTACCTCAGACGTGACCCTTAGGACATTATGACCAGTTAATGCCTTCGCAAACTCTCTTAAAGGAATAGTTCGCCCAAAAATGAACTCGGCCTCACGTCATTCCAAACCTGTTTGACTTTCTTTTTTCTCTGGACAAAAATATATTTTGAAAAATGTTGGCAACTCAACAGATTTGGTCCCCATTGGCTTAGATTATTTGGACAGAAAGTACAATGGAGAAAGTTAATGGGAACCAAAACTATTCAGTTACCAACGTTCTTCAAAAAATGTGTTCAACAGAAAAAAGAAAGTTATTCATGTTTGGAATTAGGGCTGCACGATTATGACAAAAATCATAATTGTCGATTATTCCCTTGAAATTGTAATTGCGATTATTAATTACGATTATCACAATTTACATTGAATGATGTTTATACCATTGTTTGATGCAACTGCATGCCGTATTTTATATGAAAATAAACAAGCTGAAAACACTCTAACTGAAAAACCTTTAGTGCTTTTCTATAGTATTAAGCCTCAAATGTCAACTATACATCGGATTGGTTTCTTCTTTAAATTATAAAAAAAATAAAAATATGAATGGTATTATAATGTTATACTAAAACAATGGAAAAACCCTCAAGATAACATGTAGAAAGAAAAAAAACTATCTTAAGCATGCAGAATAACATAAGTGGACTTTGAACGATTAATTTGCTGCTTTGAACAATTACGTAATTGTGGCATCCATAATTGTAATCGCGATTAGAAATTCGATTAATTGTGCAGCCCTATTTGGAATGACATGAGGGTGAGTAATTAGGTGGACTATCTCTTTAAGTGTTTTTATTTTTTATTTTTTAAAGCTTTTATGTTGCGTCATACAAGGGTGAGTAAATGATGCCAGAATCTTAATTTTTGGGGTGAACTTTAAGAGCTGACATGGGATAAAATCTTCAAGAACTCACCGTTTGATGACTGCGGTCGCAATAGCGAAGCCCAAAATACTCTGATTCGGCAAGGTTCACGTGACTGAACACATAATCCAGCACTACAGAGCCTTTGGTTGATTTCTGTGGAGAAATGTGAAATATGCATTAGAAATCTCATCGTGAATATACTGTTTTCAGACAGCAAACAACATTAAAGAGATAGTTCACCCAAAAATGTAACTTTCATGAAAATGTACCTATACTCTGGCCATTAAAAATGTAGATGAGTTTCTTCATCAGATTTGGAGAAATGTAGCATTGCATCAGTGTCTCAGCAATGGATGCTCTGCAGTGAATGGGTGCCGTCAGAATGAGAGTCCAAACAGCTGATAAAAACATCACAATAATCCACAGCACTCCAGTCCATCAGTTAACATCTGGAGCAGACAAACGCTGAAACAAATCCAGCATTAAGACGTTTTTAACTACTGCTTCTTCCAGTGAAAAAGTCCATCTCCTGTTGTCTCTCAAATCTACCCACATGTTTTTAGAGCTGTTTTGGCTTGTAAACTGTGCTTGATCTGTGCAGATTTCTCTCCTAATTCAGATCAGACAACTTTTTCACTGGAGGAAGCAATATTATGGATAGAGGACTTGTATTTTAGTTGATAGCATGACGGAAGCACGTCTTAATTATGGATTTGTTTCAGCTTTTGTCTTCTCCACATGTTAACTGATGGACTGGAGTGCTGTGGATTACTTGTGGATTATTGTGATGTTTTTATCAGCTGTTTGGACTCTCATTCTGACGGCACCCATTCAGGATCAATTGGTGAACATTTCTTCAAATTTGTTGAAGAAACAAACTCATCTACATCTTGGATGGCCTGAGGGTGAGGAAATTTTCATTTTTGGGTGAACTATTGCTTTAAAGGTACAACTACAAGCTCGACTATATTGCATCTCTCCCAAAAGTGAGAGGAGGGTTTGTGGCTTTGTTCTGATTTAATACAGTGCTTGACGGTTTACTTTCAACCACAAACCGCACCTATGATAAATGACCCGTGCACACACTAGTTACAGCATGAAAACAAACCGCTAATGCCAATAAAGCCGAGAATGACTAGGTAAATACAAGTAAAAAGAGGTCAAATAAAGGAAACACAATGACTAATCTGTCTGACGATCCTTTCCTCGTTTTTTAATATTATTCTACATCTCCTACAGTTGTTTGATATTTCTGTCCAGACACGCTGAGGTGACCTTTATCTGACATAAGAGATTATCACTCACAAACACAGCTGTGATGTGAGCTGACACCAAAGTCCGTCACACCCTGAGAATGAATTATAGGCTTAACTTTCATTAAATACATAAAAGGAAAAATGCATGAAGATACTAAACTTTTTAAGTAAACGCTTTGTTACAATTAGAGCCGAGCATATCACTGCAGTTCAAAAAGTTTTTTGGGTTGCCATGATTGTTTAATGTTGTTGAGAGAAGTCTCTTCTGCTTTAAATTGATGAAACATACAGTAAAAACAGTAATAATGTGAAATATTATTACAATTTAAAATAGCCGTGTTCTATGTGAATAAATGTTCAAATATATTTTATTTCTGTGATCAAAGCTGGATTTTCAGCATCATTACTCCAGTCTTCAGTGTCACATGATCTTCAGAAATCATTCTAATATTTTGATTTACTTCAAGAAACATTTCTGATTATTATCAATGTTGAAAACAGTTGCTCCAGCTGAATATTTTTGTGGAAACTGTGAAATGTTTTATTTTTCAGGATTCTTTGATGAACAAAAAGTTCAAAAGAACAGCATTTATTTGAAATAGAAATCTTTTGTAAATGTCTTTACTGTCACTTTTGATCAATTTATTGCAATGTTGCAGAATATAAGTATTAAATTCTTAAAAAAAAAAAACTCCTATATAAACTCATAGTGACCTCATATTTTGAATGGTAGTGCATATCAACATATGTATGCCTTTGCTAGCAGCAAATCAGCACATTAGAATGATTTCTGAAGATCATGTGACACTGAAGACTGGAGTAATGATGCTGAAAATACAGCTGCGCATCACAGAAATAAATTACAATTTACAATATATTCACATAGAGAACAGCTATTTTAAATATAATAATATTTCACTGTTTTTGGCATATTTTCAATCAAATAAATGCAGCCTTGTTGAGCAGAAGAGACTTAAAAAAAAAATAAATAAAAAAAAATCCTTCCAACCACAAACGTTTGAATGGTAGCGTATGGTTTTAAACTAAACCGGTGCGGCATGAGCATCCCTGTTCTAGTAAATTCATGCAACAAGTACGTTACCACCAATAAAAGCTTTACTATGCTCATAAATCTTCAGTGTTTATGTGACATCTCTGCGGATAGTTGTGCAACTACAGCTCAGACGTATGATACACGTCAGCTCATATGACACACAGAGAGTGAGAGGAAACCTGCAGGAGCTTCTGCCCGCTGGGAGAGTGTGTGTGTGTGTGTGTGTGTGTGTGTGTGTGTGTGCTGTAAGAACACACACACATAAAACACACAAAGGGACGTATGTCATGATCACTCCTGTTACACGCTGCAGGGTGAAACACAATGAACTTCTCATCTGAAACACTATATACAGCAGCAAACCCACAGGACTGAGAAATCACACACAAGATCTCTTAAGAAAACCTAGACAGCAATCCGATTAAATGGAGAGCAAGTGGAGAGGTTTCTCCTAGGAAAAAGACCCCAGCAATCTCAAAAATGCCTCAGATTTTCCAGATCCAAAAGTCTGAATATGAAAGACCTCAATATGATCTCAAACATTTCTCATCAAATGCTCTAAGCTGATCCACATTCACTTTATAGCTACATAACCGTACTGTATGACAACTCATTTGGGTCTGTTTTTATTACAATTATTTTTAAAAAAATCAATCAGTCAATCACATTTATTTATATAGCACATTTAAAAACAACATGTTGGTAGGGATGTAACCATTCACTCAACTCACGATTCGATTCGATTCACGATTTTGATTTCACTTAAAATTAGAGGCAACCACTGCATTTTAATCTTGATCCAAACAAAGATGCTGCATACATGCAACATGAGCAGTTTTTAAACTAAATTAGATTGTATAATTTCGAAATTTGAAGCAAAAACAGAATAGTTTGACTTCAGTTTTGTGAAACTATACATAAAAATATCTGCATGAAAGAGCGGACGAGCTGAATAAGATGCAGATTCACTCTCTGCCAGCAGGTGGCGCTTATAGCGTTTCCTTGGTTTCCGCTGTAAACAAAGCAGCGCTGCACTTATGAACTTTAATATGCATTATACAGAGGCAAGATGAAAAGAAAAAATACCATCTAAACTTTTCTAAAGACAGTAAGTTCCCCTCAGACATGCATTCATATAAACTCCTACACCTAAATGAATCGCGATTTGTTTAGCATCTCAACCGATTTGAATCGTCACATATTTGAATCGATTTCCAACCGGCTCGCGGTTAATCGTTACATCCCTACATGTTGGTAAAAGTGCTTTACATACCAGGACCTAATACATTCATACAATCAAGAATCATAAAACCAAGTATTAAATAAATACAAAATTAAGTGAGCCGACCTCATACGTCATTCCCCCGGAACTGCTTCTGTTTACATTTTGGACTGATGCATGCAACACCCGCTGAGTGCCATTAAACAGCTTGAAAGATCAAAGAGAATTTTTAATATAACTCCAACTGGATTCGTCTGAAAGAAGAAAGTCATATACACCTAGGATGCCTCGGGGGTGAGTAAAATGCAGCCTAATTTTGATTTTTGGGTGAACTAACCCTTTAAATATAGCCACATGGGCTCAGGAGTACTTCAAAAAACCACTGTCATTTACCACAGTCTGCTGCTGCATCAAGAAATGCAACTTGAATCTCTGTTACTCTAGGAGAAAGCTATACATCAATTCCATGCAGTGATGCCGCTGGGTTATCTGGGCCAGAGCTCATCTCAGATAGTCAAAAAGACAGTGGAAATGTGTGCTGTGCTCAGATGAGTCCCCATTTCAACTTGTTTCCGGGAAAAATGGATTTCGAGTTCTCAGTCCCAAAGACCAAAGGGACCATCCAGATTTTCATTAGCGACAGAAGCAAAAGCAAACGTCTGTCATGGTATGGGGGTGCAGAAGAGCAAACAGCATGGGTGACTGGCATATGTGCGAAGGTACTATTGACATGGAGATTGTCTTGTACAGAGATATTGTTACGACCTTTTAAAATTGTCTAGGGTTTAAAGGAGCAACATTGAGACTGTGGCAAAACTGTGAAATGATGGTGGAGGCAAGAGACAATACAAGGAAAACAAACTGCCAAAGAAGAGTGATTTAATGTACAAAGGAGTGAAAAACAATAAAATTACAAAAATATAAATCAATGAAAAAGCAATATGTACAAATTTTTACAAAGGAACAAAACCAAAACAACTAAACAAACCAACCCAAGAGAAAGGGGACGCCAGTGATGCCAAAGAAAAACAAAACCAGTTCTAACTTATTGTTTTAAACCTCTACCCTAACTAAAAGAAAAGAAAGAAAAGAAAACAAGATCTTCAGCGTCAAGTGCCGTATACTTCCCTACTCTCAGCTAGTGGTCGACCGATATTGTTTTTTTTTGACAGCCGATACCGATATCTTGGAAAGCAGGGTGGCCGATGGCCGATATAAAGCCGATATATTTTTATTTATTTTAATTAATATTTAAGAAATTTAAATTATTTAAAGAAGCCTTTTTGTATACATTAATTCCTTTGTTTAACCGTTCTATCTGATTATTAGACAGACTTCTATCTGTATTTAGACAGATCTGACAACAGCGAACAAGAGGGAGAATGTGAGCGGTGTGCACTCAGGTGCTGCCGTTCTCAGCGCCGTTAAAATAAAAGTCCCGCCTCGAACGCATCGGCCAAACAGGAAAACTTATTGGCCGATGCCGATATTTAAAAAAAGCCAAATATCGGCCGATATATCCATCCACCACTACTCTGAACTAACGAAAGCAAATATACAGGGGGTGGCGTTCACCTCTTACCTGGGATGTCTATACATCGAGTTACCGAAGTGTTGCACAACGGAAGTCACGTGACATCTTCCCTATCCACCTTCCTCTTGAGCAAAAAGTAAACATCACAAAGCATAATCTCATCAATGCTCAAAGAGCAAACACCATCAGAGTAACAAAAAAACGGGAAAAAGTAACAAAACAACAAAACGAAATGGCAAATCAAAAGGTGGTAAGGATAAAGAATGTAAAAAAAACAGAGGATTTTGCCATAAACAAATTGCAAATACAGCAGGTCAAAACGAGTAAAGTGACAGCAAAAAGGCAGGGAGAAAAAAATCGCCAATTATTCCTTTCAGCGTCCTTTTTTTTAAAGATAACATATTCTTGATTTGATTGCATTTTACAAAACGTCCCAACTTTCTGGGGTTGTATATATATTTTTTAACTTTGGTTTTCACAGCAGATTTATTCAAACATACATTAAATAATGAAGATAACAGGTTAATGGAAGTAACTGAAAACTCATTAAGCCAGAAAAGAGCTAAATTTGAGCAATAACATACCCTACAGGCATAAAGTCAACTTAACTGTTTGAAATATTACATGATATATGGTGAATTCAGGTTTATTAAGGACGTTCTTCTATAAATAGTTTTACTGTGGATCCTGACTGCAAGAGATCAGCGCTCACAGTTGATGTATGCATGTTCCCACACTGAAGGTACCCGATGGCGAAATATCTATCAAAGCTGAACACGCAGAGCGAACACAGGTACAGCCTTACCAGGGAAAAACCCCTCATTGTGTGTGACCTCTGATGTCAGCGTCGTAATTCAAGTCCCAAAAGCCCAACGGGAGGAGAGCTGAACACGGCACACCGCAAACACACGGCTGTCTCCAACCATCCTCCTAAAACATGCCCTCCGCATTCCTGCCGTATCTCTCTTCCCGACAAGACTTCTGTGCAGGTCAGGGTGGGAATGGTAAAATAACAGGGAAGAGTGAAATGAATAGATAGGAAATGGGTTTCCTTGTGTTCAGAAACGCTGCTTGGCACCAGCACTTTTCCCACCAACTGTAGATAAAAACGGGCAAAGCTTTCCTGTGCTGAGAGTGAAACCCAATGCCCACGTCTGTTTATTTCCATCGGATGGAAATGCTGATAACAAAGCTGCAACAGATTAGTGTTCAAATGCATTATCAAGTGTACACTAATTAAGTACACAGCTTTATTTTGAGTGGCAGGGGGGAAGAAAAACCTTTACAGCATTGTTAGGTGGTATTAGGAAAAGATTTAAAGCCGTGCAATGCATTTTAAATCCAAATACAGAGAAATCAACTCTATCCGATAATCAGGAGAAAGAAAATGTCCTAATATCTGAACATTACTTTAATTTTTTTAAACGGTGCCTTATATACTGTATACTTTCCTCTATAATATTTGTATCATAATATTTTAAGTAATAATATTCACAATAAATGTATATATTATTATTATTTTATATTTATTATATTTTATTAGTGTTTTATTTATTTATATATATATATATATATATATAATTT
>NW_015542364.1:358597-365675 GCF_001515605.1 Sinocyclocheilus anshuiensis | reverse complement strand
TATATATATATATATATATATATACACACATATATGTGTGTGTGTATACATATTTAAAATATATAACAGTTACTTTAAAATGTAGTAACAATATTACTGTTTTTACAGTATTTTGATTAAATAAATGCAGCCTTGGTGAGCAGAAGATACTTCTTTCAAAAAAAAAATCTCAATTATTCCAAACTTTCAACTGGTAGTGTATATAAAAATGAAATACTAAAAATGATAATTAAAAAAATATATAAAATGTTATAAAATTATACATACTGCATATTGCAAATGTAATATGATTAGTATGGCCTTTCTATACATAACCTTTGTTAATAATTACAGACTGAGTCTTGAGAAAATTTGTGTAGAAAAAGAATGTTTCTCTTCAAACTTCAAACAAAGAATATTATTATATTTTCATGACAATTTGTTAATAATTGCTGACTGTGAGAAAGAAAATGAGCACAAGCTCATTTAATAAATAAAGATTGATCTGTGCTAAATCGAGGCCTTTTGCATCTATTTCAGACTGTCAATATGACAGATGAACTACTGAGACTGAGATTGCAAAGATTTGTTTAGTGAAAGCAGAAATGCGTGTCTGATAACAAGAGCTAATCAAACAAAAGCCTGATTGTGGTATTTAGTCCACAAACTAATTAACACAATCCACATAAAAACACAGAATCTGGAAAAGATGCACAGCATGCTCAAACACTTTTGCTCTTTTACAAACGCTCTTCTATCATCTAGATGCAGCCGTTTAAAATACTACAAATGCAATTACACTAAAATCTCAAATCAAACACTACGTCAATAAATCAATTAGAAAATGTGCTTAATTGCCTTGAAAACAATGCAAAAAATGGCAACTGTCGTAAAGCACATGCTTTAAGGGGTGAAATATGACCCGGATGTGCTCTTGACAGGCTTCCTCAGATCCGTGTGAGATTCTGGAGGTTTGACCATTTAAGACATTCTTTGAAACAATTAACTCCCTTTGACATGCCCTGCTGTTCCCATAGCAACGGGGTCACTATTAACGAGACCCGCCCATCTGCTGCGGCGCTGACTGCTGGTGTGTGTGTGTGTGTGTGTGTGTGTGTGTGTGTGTGTGTGTGTGTGTGTGCATCAGCAGATGTTCATTCACTCCCCCAGAGAGCTGAAAGAGCCTAAACGGGTGAATCTGACGAAAGCTGTCAGGAACATGACCAGGTCACGGGAAAGAAAGAAGAAATTACATGCTGCATAAAGAAAATTAAGACAGTTGACACATTAAGCCTAAAATTCATTGAGAAAGAATCTTGAGAAATTTTGTGAAACAAGAATCCTTCGCTTCCAACTCCAGAGACAGAAATTATATTTTGCATAAAGAAAATTAAGTCATTTTCATGACAATTAAACACATTATTCACAAATTCTTTGAAAAGGAATCTCGAGAGAATTATTTGAGAAAATAATCTAGAGTATTTTTTAAAGTAAGAATCTTTCTCTTCGAACATTAGTGAAAGAAATAAGAAATGCGAAAATGAAATGTTTTTCATGATAATTGAGAAAGGATATTAAGACATTTTGTGGAGAAAGAACCATGAGAAAATGAAAGAAGAAAATTCTTTGTGGAAAAAATCTTGAGGGAAAATCCTTTAAGAAAATTATTCGTGATAGAATGTGGAGAATCTTAAGAAAATGAATGGAGAAAAAAATCCTAAGCAAATTCTTTGATAAAATATTTCTCTTCAAACTCAAGAGAAAGAAAGAAATTATATTTTTTCATAAAGAAACAAGCATTTTCATGGCAATTAAACACATTTGCTTAATTCTTAAAAAAAAAAAACTTCAGAAAAATATTTGAGAAATAATCTTGAGAATTTTTTAAAGAAAAAAAACCTCTCTCTTCAATGAAAGAAATAAGAAATTATATTTTGCAAAAACGAAGCCTTTTTCATGACAATTAACACATTAAGCCCAAAATTCTCTGAAAAAATATAATGTTGAGAAAATTCCTTGACAAGACTACTGAGAAAATTTGTGGAGAAAAAACATCTTGAGAAAATTCTTTGAGAACGAATGTGGAGACCATGCTTTGAGAGAATATTTCTCTTCAATCTCAAGAGAAAGAAAGAAATTATATTTTGCATAAAGAAAATAAAGCCTTTTTCATGACAATTAAACACAGTAGCCCCAAAATAAATTCTTAATGCAAATAATTTGGAAAAAATGGTAACACTTTACTTAAAGCCTTTATGTATAATGCATTATAAAAGTAGTTTTAATGCATTAATTATGCCTTGTAATGCACCTTATAATGCACTGTACAATCTCATGAATAATGGTAACCATAATTAATACATTATAACACATCCATTCATTATTACACTATGCATTTTAAACTCAGTTATAATTATTTATGACAAGATATAATGTATTACAGCACACATTATGAATAATTATAAAGGATTTTAGCCTTTAATAAGTCGTGGAAGTCGTGGCCTAATGGTTAGAGAGTTGGATTTGTAACCCAAAGGTTGCGGGTTCGAGTCTCGTACCGGCAGGGATTGTAGGTGGGGGGAGTGAATGTACAGCGCTCTCTTCCACCTTCAATACCACGACTGAGGTGCCCTTGAGCAAGGCACCGAACCCCCAACTGCTCCCCGGGCGCCGCAGCATAAATGGCTGCCCACTGCTCCGGGTGTGTGTTCACGGTGTGTGTGTGTGTGTGTTCACTGCTGTGTGTGTGCACTTTGGATGGGATAAATGCAGAGCACTAATTCCGAGTACGGGTCACCATACTTGGCCACATGTCACGTCACTTTTTTTTTTTTTATAATGCATTATTATACATGTATTATACAAGGCTTCAAGTAAAGTGTTACCAAAAAAAAAATTGTAAAAGTACAATACATTATGGTAGTATTTGTTGTACTTAATAGTTGTAGCTTTAATTTTCATTTACATTTAGACATTTAGCAGATGCTTTTATCCAAAGCGACTTACAAATGAGGATAGAGAATAGAATTGAGAATAGAATTAGAATAGAGAGTGCTAGAGTTAGAGGGTCAAATAAAGATGGAAGAGATGTGTTTTCAGACGATTCTTGAAGATGGCTGAGGACTCAGCTGCTCGGATTGAGTTGGGCAGGTCATTCCACCAGGAGGGAACATTTAATGTAAAAGTCTGTGAAAGTGATTTTGTGCTTCTTTGGGATGAACAATAAAGCGTCGTTCACTTGCAGAACGCAAGCTTCTAGAGGCACATAAGTCTGAAGTAATGAATGTAGGTAAAGGGGTGCAGAGCCAGTGCTGGTTTTGTAGGCAAATATTAATGCCTTGAATGTTATGCGAGCAGCTACTGGTAGCCAGTGCATATTGATAAACAGAAGTGTGGCATGCATTCTTTTTGGCTCATTAAAAATTAATCTTGCTGCCGCGTTCTGGATTAATTGTAAAGGTTTGATAGAACTGGCTGGAACAAGGAGTTGTGAAGCATGTTCCGAAAGATGAAATTAATTAAAAATATTATTAAAGTCCTGAGAACAACCTAGAATAAATAGAATAAAAAAAACAAAGAAAAAAAAAAAACATAACCCTTAAAAGGCTATTTTTTTAAAATTGCCCACCCCCCTTTAATTTCACCTAAACAGACAGTGAAATCTCTGCTTTGAGAAGTCACAGTAGAAACAAAGGTAGAAAGCGCTGTGGTGGTAATAACCGGGTTATCTGGTCAGTGTCAGTGGGATGTGAGCGTGTTTTAATGACTAAACACAACAGAAAAGCCACTTCTCTTCTGGTTTCTGCTGGAAACGGTCCAGATATCTGAAACCCCACATACGGCAGCAGCACAGACCCTCCCCGTTTCCATAGTTACTCAAAAATAAAAGACAAAGATGTGACACATGGAGCAGCGGCGGTTTACAACACAACACCAGCACTGAGGCGTCTGCTTGACAAGCACCATCTTGAGTCACGGCGTACTGTTAACCAGCAATTTTACAAGCCTTTGGCATTCTTCTGTGAATGCAAACAATAAGTAGGTTACAAATGCAGGATGCTCTAGGAAAGCCTCTACATGGTAAAAAAGCATGCTACATACTACTATAATTACCAAATCAGCATTTACATGGTACTTCAAGAATACTATGGTATTTGTCCAAAAAACAATGCAATCATGTTCAAAATCCATGAACACAAGGAAAAACTGCATGCAACGTACAAAAACTCCCACAATGACTAGAGGAAACACATGCAATCAACGGCCGAGGAAATCACACACAAACAAACACACCGAACACTGATAACATGCGCTTTGAGCTCCAAACCAAACACATTAACCAAAGTTGAAAGAGGGAGCAAAACTAAATGTGACAAGAATCATGAATAAATAAAAGCATATTACTAGTTTACTTGAGAAAAAATCCACAGGAAAGCAAAATCAGCACTGGGATTTCATCTCCGACACAGATTACATTTAGAAACAATGGAGACTTCTGCAGGGGTTTCGTACTTTTCTGATTTTTTTCTTGAGAAAAAGACAACAATAATCTATGGAAGCTTGTTTACGCCACTCAATAAAAAAAGTAAAAAAAAAAAAGGTAATTGTGACTTTTTATTTCACAATTCTGACATTTTTCTTGCAATTGCAAGTTTATATCTTGTAATTTGTAATTCATAATAAGTTTATACATTTCTGGCTTTTTTTTCTCGCAACTCAGATTTTTTCCCCCTGAAATGCAAGAAAAAAAACTGAGAATTGTGAGATAAAAAGTCGCAATTATCTTTTGTTCTTTTTTTCATCCTGTGGCGGAAACAAGCTTCCTTAGTAATCTTATGTGTTTTTCTAAAAAATTCTAGGGAAAAAAAAAACCTTCAGAAAATCTTTAGAAGATTTTTCGAAAAAAAAAAAGCATCTTTCTCTTCAAACTCAAGAGAAACAAAGAAAAAATTATAAAAACAAAACAAACAACAACAAAAAATCTTGAGAAAGTTTTTTGAGCAATAATAATGAAAAATAAAGCCTTTTTTAATGACAATTAAACATATAAGCCCTAAATTCTTAATGCAAATAATGCGGGAAAAAAATACATGATATAAATTGTAAAAGATGGTAGTATTTGTTGTTTTTCCATTAATTTATAACGGATTTAATTAAAAATAAATAAATAGAGATCATCCTGAGAATGATCCAGAATAAGAAGAATGATCTCACATTTCTCCTACAGAATTACACAAAAGATCTCAAAAATGTCTCAGATCTGCCAAGATCCCAAAATCTGCAATCTAAAGTCAGAGATCTCATATGAACTCAAACATTGCTCATCAAATGATCTAAACTGCTATACACATTCAATTTAGAACAAGATACATTTATTTAGAACCAAAATATACTACACTGTAAATTGTATACTACACAAAAAAAATATTTATTGAAGATTTGATGTTTTACAAGAAAACACTATTTCAGTCAGGATTTCACATTTCAATTCAATGTGTTCAATGTGCATTTCTTTGCAAATACAGTATTTGTCAAATTTACTAGTAATTTCAGAGCAATATATGTGGGATTCTACTTTAAATATAATTTGTTCTTCTGGCATTCTTTAAATACAACATAAGTATTTGCTGTATGCAAAGTGAACCATGTTTGGTTTTGATCACTGAACAGCAATTTGGAAATCAGGTTGCATTGGGATCCCTGTATATCTGAAATTTAACCATATAGGGCCTTATAAATGAAGATACCAAAAGACAAGTTTGTAAAGAACCACAATCTAAAAGGATATTACAGGCATGCAAACTTTGGGGGGGGAAAAAACAAACATAAAAAGTGCTTTTTTCCATTTTTGAACGGTCTCAGGTTGCATTGGTATCCCTGTATATCTGAAATTTAACCATATAGGGCCTTATAAATGAAGATACCAAAAGAAAAGTTTGTAAAGAACCACAATCTAAAAGGATATTACAGGCATGCAAACTTTGGGGGGGAAAAAAACAAACATAAAAAGTGCTTTTTTCCATTTTTGAACGGTCACCATCGTCCCATAATGCAACAAAGATTGCCAAAGTCAACAGATAAAGCTACGAATCTCTGTATAAAAATAACATAATGATGCTGCCATCTTTCTCAAGTCATTTTTCCCCTCCTGTAATTTGGCTCCGAAAATTGTAATTTTGACCCTCCTCTACAATATAGGGGCTTACTCAGTAAATATACATCTGCAACATTTAATATTTTGTCTTTCACTATTTATGTTTGTCTTGCTTCAAAAAAAAAAAAAATTTTTTTTTTAAATAATAAAAAAATTTGAGCCGGGGAAGTTTCAGAAATTTGGTTGATTTGACAGAATCACACACACACACACATATGGAAATGACCTGGAAAAAGTATATTTTGGATATGTACACCAACCAAATACAGTAAAATTATGTGCACTTTTTTAATTTTATAATTTACAAAACAAAATAAAACAGTCCCTACAATTAATGAATACCTACAATTAATGTATATAAAATATTAACAAATGACTCCATTCCTCAGGTTTATGAATGATAGTTTAAATTCGAGCAATATTAAGGCGATTAAGTGTGTTTCAAATAACACCTTAATACTAATTGTTTTTAATAGCAGGTTTCAGATAATTACCTGTGAGGCGAGGTTTCTCAGAGGAATGTCGTATGACAGGCTCACTGGACAATAAATATCATATTACTCTCTGGCATACTTGTATTCACTAAGCAAAAAGTATCATAGGCAATACTTTGTGTTTGTTTTGAATGCTTACTATGGTGATGGCATGGTATTCTTGATAAGTATTCAAGGTATTCATGATATCTTAATATAAGCCACCACTGTCATCAACTAATAAAAAAGTCATATAATTTAACTCTAATTTTACAGTTGGTTGACAGAAAGTTAGTGGCTGAGTAGCATATTCAGAGTGAATTCCTTTCTTAAACGGGACGTTGGCAGAGCCAATAAAACATCTCTGGGCTGTCAGGGGTTTCAGAGTTCAGGATTGGAGTCTGTCTGTACCTGTCTCTGACAAAACCATAAACCACTACATCACACACACACACACACACACACACTCTCT
>NW_015542364.1:358093-358465 GCF_001515605.1 Sinocyclocheilus anshuiensis | reverse complement strand
CTCTCTCTCACACACACACACACACACACAGAAACACAAACACACTTAATCCCCCAATAAACACCAATATCTATATGAGGACATAGACTTCTATTTTTCATATAAAGCTAAGCTAAAAATACCTTTCAAAAGATTACAAATAAGATAAGAAATTAATGTTTTTATACAACAAGGATGCATTAAATGGATCAAAAGTGACATTAAAGACATTTATAATGTTACAAAAGATTTCTATTTCAAATAAATTTTGTTCGTTTGAACTTTCTATAAATCAAAGAATCATGAAATGATCAAATATATCACATTTTCAACAAAAATACAACTTTTCAACATAGATAATAACCAGAAATGTTTCTTGAGCAGCAAATCAGT
>NW_015542364.1:337646-357955 GCF_001515605.1 Sinocyclocheilus anshuiensis | reverse complement strand
TTTTTGGTACTTATACCACAAATATATATTCTTAAGGACATCAAGACTTAAAATAAAACTCCAGAAAGGTGTAAAATATGTGACCTTCAAGAAATTTTACTGACCCCAAGCTGACTGGTGTAAATACTACAGACTAACCCAAACCTTAAAAAGCAAACTTAATGCTTTTTAAAAAAAAATTAATATATATTTATTTAATAGATCATTTTTTCCCCAAATGTGTTTGATTGAGTTTCCATGGGGAAAAGCTGATGCACAAAAACGTATATTATATGAGATGCAATTGCATGCTTGTAAGTGAACATGTACAATAATGCACACAAGCCCATTTAGGAATCCCACTGAACACATCAATGAGGGATTTGATCCAGAGCTTGCATTAGTCCACCTCAAATCCAGCCAGAGGAAATCTGCTCCATCTTATCACCGGGGTTCCTCAGCCTTTGTCTGGAGCAGCCGCCACACTCCCAAACACCACACACTCCCTCCACCCACGCTGACGGACGGGTGCGTGTGTGTGTGAAGAACCAGCGGCCTTAAACACAGACTAATATATAATACACATTTTCCCTGTGTTTCACCCCGAGCAAAAAAGTACATATATATTTACTGTGTATATATAACAAAAAAAAAATTACACACATATATATACACATACATATATATATATATGCATGCCAATTACATTTTATATTTTTAAATGCAATCAAATTTTTGCAATGCAATAAATAAATGCAATAAAGACTTTTAATAAAAGTCTGACGATTTCAAGTGTGCAAGACAATTAAGCACATTTCCTTTTCAAATGCCTTTTGTCATTTTTATTATTCTCATTAGTTCTTTCAGTATAACAGAAAAAATGTCATTTTTTATTTCAATCATAAATTAAATGCCGCACAACAAAAACACTACCATGACATACTTTACATAATTAGCATTAAATATTTTTTTTTTATTTATTTATTTATTTATTTGCATTACAATAAGAAGATTTGGTGGTTTAAATGGGTTTAATTGTCATGAAAATAAACTTAATAAATAAAGTAAATAAAATAAAATGGACTTCTTTTCATTTCTTTTCGATTTTAGAGTGAAAAGTGACCCAGATTCATTCAAATATCTGATATCACCACTGTACAATGAGAACATTTCAATATTCAGGCCAATTTTGATGCACTGTAGCCTCATCCTGAACCCTTGAACTTCACAATAACAGCTTTTAATAATCTTTTTGTTTTGAAACGTGCCAAAGGTCACTATTGTTTAGAAAGCGCTGCCATTCTCTCACAGGAAACACAGTCTAAATCTGGCCAGACTCTAAATAAATGTCTCTCTTTGTCATTTGCAAACGTCAGGAGAGCATCACCTCGACTCAAGCGCGGCCTCTGAGCTGCTGTCGTTGTTTTGTGAAGATGAAAACATGTGAGCCGTTCTGTTCCTCACGCACAACTACACACACCACCGTCTGGGTCAAATCAATGAGGCCTTTGTGTCATGAGTGTGTGTGTGAAACGCTCAGGGTTTTATGTGTGTGAGCATCTCTGCTCGTGAGCAAACGTGTGGCTTTATAAGCACAGATAAAACACATTTATTGCTAATTTTTAGTGTTAGTGCTAGATGTCTCATCACATGCACTAAGTATTAAAGTTGATAAAAGGGAAGAAAACACCTAGCAACCTGCATAGCAACATCTTGGCCTCCAATTTTATGCGAAAATACAAAAATTTCATTTTTGTTGTTTTAGAGGGAGTTGTCTTTTCAATGTCCTTGATGGAGGAAAATGGGGCGTCATGCTAAGAACATCCAGACAAGCGTGACAGATGGACACTTTCATCAACTTTCATCTCAGAATCTGTTCCTGAACTCGACGACCATGAACTACATGTCCGGCAATGTGCAACAAACTAATAAAACTCAAAAAAAGCATTTCTTCACACTGTTGTTTTTACCTCCTCTCTGCAGATAGCAGCTAAAAGCTACACTATTTTGCAAAAACATGCCTTTTAAAAAGTTTTGCAGGCCTCGTGTACTGTACATTAACGACCTGCTAAAGATCCTCCCTCTCCGCTGTCCATTAACTATTCATAGCAAACCAGCAATCCGATATCTGACGATACTCTGTTCAGAGAGACAAACGTGCTGCATGGGAACGAATATCTTCCAGGAACGTTAATCAAACGTTTGTTCAGAGTTATCTGAGCTTTAATATTAATGTTCTCAAATATTAGCACAAAATGTTATTAATACATCGTTCATAGAACGCTTGATCTCTGAAACGTTGGATGTTCATCTAACGTTTTTTTTTTAATGTTACTACTTGTTTCATAATGTTCAGATAACATTCAAAAGTAACATTCCCTTAATGTTTGGAAAATTATAAAATGGAATATTCCCTTAACATTCTAAAAACTTTTTGAACATTCAGAAACAGTGTTGGGGAAAGTTACTTTTAAAAGTAATGCAAGAGCTGTCAATCAATAAATGGGAAAAAAAAGTAACTTGCGTTACTTATTTGAAAAAGTAACTCAGATATTCTCTTGTAAATTAAAAAGTAATGCGTTACTTTACTAGTTACTTGAAAAAAGTAATCTGATTACGTAACTCGCGTTACTTGTAATGCGTTACCCCCAAAACTGTTCAGAAATAACATTTTCATAATCTAACGGAAACATTAGCATATTGTTCTCTTAGAACATATTTTTTTTGTTAGCTGGGATACAACTTCAACCGATTTGTCCATCCTGCTACAAATATATCAGAAATAACAAAAATATGTTCTTTAAATTTATTAAAAGTAGAACTTTTCTAAAAGTTTTCTAAATGTTTTAAAACATTTTTTCTTGGTTATACACAAACGTCAAGGGAACGTTCCATTTTATAATTTTGAAAACATGGGAACGTTACTTTTGAATGCTTTCTCAACGTTCCGAAACAAGTGGTAACATTTAAACAAAAAAACATTAGAACGTCCAACTAAAATGTTTCAGAAAAACATCCCGTGAACAACGCACAAACATTTTTATATACGTTTTTGTGCTTTATTAAAGACCAGATAACGTTGAACGAACATTTTAATAACGTTACTGGAAGAACATTTGTTCATAACTTTCAAGAACTCTGCCAGAATGTCAGCAAAAGTTCTGAAAACGTTCCATGAGCATACCATGTCCACAAAACTACAGCAATCCCATGACACATTTCAGTTAGTGTATACGTTTAAAGGACCATATCTGCTTTATATTCAATAATATTTAATGTAAAGCACAGCATATAAACATTTATGCATTTAACATCCTACACAATCATCCTAAAACATAAATCTAATGTAGTCCCTGTTCAGCCAGCTAGGTTATATATAATTAGGCCTAACCAGATCATCTGGTTACTGTAATCTGGTTAACACTGTGCTGAGCTCATGGGTTCAGGGTGTGGACCTCTCCAATATGAACACAACATTAAATATAGACACAGGAATTGTTCCAAATCAGTATGATGTATATCGAATTACCATGATATTACTTTTTGCGGCATATATCTATATTGCTCTTTTGTGTGGGTAGAAAGAAAAGCAGTCAACAGGCCTTCTGGATCAGGATATACACTGAAATCATTCTTTTTAAAAAGCGTCTTTTACCTTTATTCCCTGCTGCTGGGTGGTTAAAATCAGCTTGGACTCATCCAGGAGCAGAACCTCACAGTAAAACTCCTCTTGGACTGAACAGAAACAACTCATCTTGAACTAGACAGAAGATCCACAGAGTTCTGATCCAAACTGAAGAGCCTAGAGAAAGCTCGGGATGTTACAATCCATCATCCAGCTCCTGTCCTCCTGTTACATGTTCTCCGCTCGAGTCTTCATGCACCTGATGTTTGCACCAGCAGAATGTCCAATCTGAACTCATATGATGCTGAAAGTAAACCCCCGAGCCTTTGCTTCTGTTTTGGGCCTGCAGGTGACTTCAGCTGGTGGTGTGGGGCTGGACTGATCCGAGTGTCCCATCAAAACCTCCAGACTCACTGAACGTGCTTGACTTGGATACATGCTGTGTGTTGCCCAGCAGCTCGAGCTGTTCATGTGTGTGACTCCGCCCTCAAGCACGCTGTGCTCAAGACTGTCCTGACACCTGTTGGAAACCCAGCGCATCCTCTCCTCTAAAAATGCTGCCAGTGATCATTATTTATTTCGTTATTTAAAATAACATTACATTTTTTATTCTAAATAATGATTATTTATTAAAAAAAATAAAATAAATTAAAATAATGGTGAATAATATAATTTAATCAATTTTAAATTCAAATGTATTCGTTTAAAAATAGTTTTACAATTTTTACATCTTAAATAAATAATTCATATTAAAATACATTATGCTCTTCTTAACTTGGTGTGAGCAATGTATGAAACTGAATGTAATGTGAGCAATGTATGAAACAAAAAAAAGCTACTAAGTATCTTCTAAACTTCACTGAATTCTATTCAAAATTCTAAATACTTTAATAAAGTCTATTGTTGCTCTATTCTAATTTCTACTATCCAAATTACACTATAATAAACTGTGCAAACTAAAAATAAAATAATTTAATATAGGATCTATATAAATAATGTTAAATATTAAATAATGGTTAATAATATAATTTAATCAATTTTAAATTCAAATGTTTTCGTTTAAAAAGTTTACAGATATTAAAATCTTAAATAAAGTATTTATAATAAAATACATTTTAATTTTAAATCTTAAATCTTAAATAAATTATTTATAATAAAATACATTATGTTCTTCTTAACTTGATGTGAGCAACATAAATGTATGGAACATTCTCTAAAAAAAGCTATTAAATATCTAAACATCTTCTATATGTCACTGAATTCTATTCAACATACTTTAAAAAAGTCTATTGTTGCTCTATTCTAATTTCTACTCTCCAAATTACGCTATAATAAACTGTGCAAACTCTATTAATTATTTATAATAAAATAATTTAATATAGGATCTATATAAACAATGTTAAATATTAAATAATTGTGAATAATATAATTTAATCAATTTTAAATTCAAATGTATTCGTTTAAAAATAGGTTAAAAATATTAAAATCTTAAATAAATAATTTATAATAAAATACTTTATGTTCTTTTTAACTTGGTGTGAGCAACATAAATGTATGGAACATTCTCTAAAAAAACAATCAATTTTAAGCTAAATTTTAATCAATTTTAAATTCAAATGTATTTGTTTACATTTACATTTAGTCATTTAGCAGATGCTTTTATCCAAAGCGACTTACAAATGAGGACAAAGCAATCAAAATCAACAAAAGAGCAATAATATGCAAGTGCTATAACAAGTCTCAGTTAGCTTAAAGCAATACAAGCAAGGTCTTTTTTTAAATTATATAATAAATAAATAGAAAACAGATAGAATAGAAAAAGAATAGAGCAAGCTAGTGTTAGAGGCCTTTTTTTTGCTTTTGTTAATTGTATAATAAATAAAAAGAAAACCGATAGAATACAAAAAGAATAGAGAAGCTAGTGTTAGTAAAAAAACAAACAAAAAAAACAAGCGGTTAGTAAATAAATAGAGTGCAAGTCTAAAAGGGGCAAATTTTTTTTTAAAGAATAGAATTAGAATAGAGAGTGCTAGAGTTAGAGGTTAGAGAGAGTTTAATATAAAATATTAAATAAATAATTTATAAAAAAAATACATTATGTTCTTAACAATTATAATAATTATTATTATTATCATCCACTACATGTCTACACATTATTGAAGAGACTAAAGCAATTCTCTTGCCTGCCGCTTGGTGTCGTTTTGAGCAGGCAGCTCACTGCGCATGCGCAGATCCTGACGCCACTAACAACATGGCGCAGCGTCGCGGGGACCGAAGCTGCTGAGCAGAAAATCACACACAAAAGAAGACAAAGTTCCAAACAAACCCATGATACAATCAACAATATCCGTTTATTGAGCTCCAACAATATGAATTCCCGGGATTTATTCCGGCGTGGGCGACAAACTCGAGTTATTTAGTGGAAGAGGACGAATGTTTGTGCAGGTAAGACTTTAAATCGCTTCAGTGGTGTTTATATAAACAACATAATCTCAGATACGCGTTAATACGCACACGTTTCTGTTAATAATGCTTTGATTGAGTTTATAAAATGGTGTGCTCTTAAAACAAGTAGCGTTTTCTCAAGCTAAAGCCTGAATATGTGTGTTTATGTGTAATTAAGTATTAAGAGTTAATAAACAGCTGTGAAATAATCACTCATCCATCTTTTTACAGAAATGTTCCATTGCATTTCTAGGAAAAATCCTTCTAATATTATTCATATAAAAATATTTAAATTCTATTCCATTATATTTTATTTTAATAGTTTAATGTATATTTATTTATTGAATATATTATATATTTTGCATTTCCAAGATAAATAAAATACCATAGTAGCACATTACTTTTCTCTAATAAATTGTTACTACACTAATAAACTCTACAATGATAATGTACTCTGGTAATATGCTATGCTTCTCAGAATTCTCTTAAAAACGTCTTTAATAAAGTCTATTGCTGCTGTATTCTACTCTGCACTGTAATAAACATCTCTAGCAGTCTGATAACCTCTACATCTCTCTGATAAACCTGCTGTTCGTTACAGGAGTCCAGCAGTGGATTTGCACTGCACCGCTTGGCAAGTGGCCTGCGCTGGCAGACGGTGAGGAAAACTTGGTTTTTTTTTTTAACACACAAAGTCAGTGTGCTGTAATGTCTTTAAGATGAAGAAAGTGTTGTTATTTTTACCTCTCCCCTGCTGAAGCATAATAGGGGTTGTTTTGCTTTGACGGTGCCTGTGAAAATGGTTTGTTTGGACCTTTTAAGATGATTTCATGAGAAATCAGTGACATTGTAACTAATCACCAACTATACAAGCTTATACAAGTTTTGATATTACTTCTTAATGTTAGTTTATTTTGCAATGATATTCAGTATTGGATTGTTCATAATTGTTAGGAACATTGTACGGTTTTGCATTCTGTTGCTGGTATATCTGTTTGGTTTTTTTTTGCTTGGAAAACTTTAATCCTTATTTATTGTATTTTGCATGGAAAAGAGTGACAAGTATTTTACTGATAAAACCTCCTTCATATTCATTACATGTGTCATGTCATGATTATGAAGGTGTCATGTCAGTCTTATGCACACCCCTTCAAGTAAAGTGTAACCAAAAAATGTCCATTTGTGTTCCATGGTCTGTGGGTCTTAAGAAGTCTTTATTCCTCCTTCCACAAATTTAGGCCTAAAACGGTCTTTAATCAGAAATTAAATGAAAAAGTCATGGCATTAAATCTTATAAGCAGTGCAAAGAATGAATGCCTTCCTCAGTATTTTTTGTTTTTTAATACAAATATCTAAACATCCTTAAAACAAGATACAATTACTTGTTGTGATGCACAATATATATGAAGTCTTGTTTTCTGAAAAATCGAATAAAATTGAGTTTATTCTTAATACAAGAACAAATGAAGAGTTTGGTTCCAAAACGCTATAAATCCATTTAGATTAATTTGAGTAAAAATGTGTTTTCTTTACCAAGATGAAAACCACTATTTTCTGTTTCAAACTTTCACATAGCATCTTTAGGTTATAATAACATTAAAAATTCAAATCCAGATTTTGCTTTTCAAAGATTTATTATAAAATTGTATTATGTTTTTCCACAAAATGCAATAAATCCATTGAATCAATATAAAAGTTATTTTTCATATTGAAACTGTTGAAAATACAAAACATAGTAAGTTGATCCACATATGACAGCCTCTGAACTTGGTCAATACTAATCTAACATACAGGCACTGGACTAAAAATACATTCAATCAGTCATCGCCCAAAAAGAATTCAACGGGTCGCCATTACTGTCTACAATGCGTGGAATGGTGCGCTGTGATTGGTTGAGCGGATGTATCGCATTCTGCAGAAAAGGGAGACTGGCATTTGTCGCGGTTTGGAAAAAAAGGGAGAAATCATGCCAGAATAACTCGGCAGATATCACATTTTGCGTAAAATTAAAAACTGACTTTTCAATACCGACCAGATACGATACTGATTTTGGCGGAAACTCAATTAAAAAAAAAAAAAAAAAGGCATTTATCGCGTTTTGGAACCAAACTCTTCAAATTTTCTGTCCATGGTGTGTGAAAACTTATTTTTGAATTAAGTTAATTTTCTGACCCACTGGCAGATTTTTTTTTTTCCATCTATCAAGCTCCTATTTTGATCAATTTCTCATAAAACAAGACTTCTTATCTTACGTAAATATATCTTCATTTAAGAATCTTTAGACTTTTTTTGTTTTTTTAATTGAATTAAAAGGTAATTGAGATCTGTTGGACGTTGAATACAAGACATTTACATTTAGAGACCATATTGACATTCAATTTATTTCTTACATTTTCTTTACTTGGTCTTAAATAGCGGCTTAAAGTTTTAAATATACCTTTATAAAACCTGCAGAAACCCTGTGTAATAAGTAAAGTACATATTAATAAATAATGACAGAATTTTAATTTGTGATGGACTGTTCCTTTAAGTTTGCATTAGCATTTCTTCTGAGATGAATCTGGAGGAACGTCTATCCGCTAAAACTGAACTGGAAACGCAAATGATGTTTTATGGTTCTTCTGAATTCTTATTGCGGTTTAATTGGGCAAAAGTAGGTTAGTTGAGACTATTTTTCATGTGCACAACTGGTTTGACCGTAACAAACTTCATTAATATTTAATCTAGGTTTGAAGTGAGTAAACATGAAGTGAGTAACAGATTTGGCCTGTTTGGTGTATATTTATTGTGCAATAAGTTGCTTTCAGATAGCTTCATGTGTTATTTTTGTGTGCATTGTCTGTGGATTTGGTTGAACACATATTGAATTGAGTATGTAGTAAAATATTTGTGTATCGCGTTTATATCCTATATATTGTACACTTCATTGTCACTAAATGAGCAGGGATACTTAAAGAAGGAAATTATAGATTGAAGTTTTTTAAATGGCACAAAACATTAGCCTTTCCTCTTCTATTTAGAATGTTTTCCCACACAAGTAAGAAAAAGTGCGGACAGTTTCCCATTGAATTGCTCCACAAGAGAGGACTGACCAACAAGAGTCTCTGCCAATGTCCATTTTTCAGCTCTCAAAGACCCAAAGCTCATTTACATGAAAAAAAACCCCTTCCAGCATATATAGAGAAAGCCCCCCGTCTGTGTTTTCTATTCACCGCCTCAGTTTGAGAACGCAAATCACAGCCACTTATAGAGCATGATTTATTATTCACAAAGGCTTATTCAGGAACTCTTGAGACTGTAATTGCAATGATAAAGTTGTACAGTAGCAGTAAACGCACAGTAATGGACAATAATGCCGCTGTGAGCGAATAGTACGGATTATGGACTAAGAAATGTGTTACAGGTTTCCCCAGTAACGGCTGTAATCAAATAAGCGCTGCGCTCACAAACTGCTCAGGCATTACATGCAAGATGAAATTAAAATGACATCCATCATTTTCTGAAGACAGTCGGTATCCTTCAGAAATACAGTGATATAAAAACACCCGCACCGTGTTTCGACTGTGACATGTGCAGTGCTCATGTTTATTCAACGAAGTCAAAGCCTTTTGGAAAATCTATTTGTGGCGGTCAGTTTTGATATTGTGGCGGGCCGCCACAAATAGATCAATGTATAGGAAACACAAGATCTAAATATTAAAAATTAAAATGAAACTTACCTGCTTGAACTCTTTCAATTGATCTGGGTGTCTGTCTTTAAAGTGTTTTGTTAGTTTGGTGTGTTTCCTCCTTTTGAAGGCGCCACGTCTCAGTGCTTTTATGAAGAGAGCGCATCTGCGTTTGTAAAAAATCGACGCATTTCAGAAAGGCGGGGCATAGAGGAGAAACAATAATTCCATTTAATAATTAAATGCCTGACACGGCAAATAGGGATGTAACGATTAACCGCGAGCCGGTTGAAAATTGATTCACAAAACTGAAGTCAAACCATTCTGTTTTTTCTTCAAATTTAGATTAAAAACTGCTCGTGTTGCATGTGTGCAGCATCTTTGTTTGGATCATGATTAAAATGCAGTGGTTGCCTCTAATTTTAAATGGAAAAAGCACAGACAAAGCCTTATTTTGTTTATATGAAGATATTTCTTTTATTTGTGTTACTTATTTGTTTGATTTGGGGCTTGTTTTAAAATTTCTATTTATTTTTGTTATTTACATTATATTTAAATTGTCATTTAGCAAATGCTTTTATCCAAAGCGACTTACAAATGAGGACAATAGAAGCAATCAAAACCAACAAAAGAGCAATAATATGCAAGTGCTGTATTAGCATATTATTATAGTGTTATATTTCAATTTGACAAAGAAATGTGCAGCATTTTGTACAACCAATAATAAAAGGACATATTTAATTTATAATTTTTAAAAGTTTTTTTTAAGTCTTAAATCTCATTTTGTTAAAAAAAAAAAAAAAAGTGAATCGAATCATGAAATCAAAATCGTGAATCGAATCGTGAATTGAGCGAATCATTACATCCCTAACGGCAAATAATTAATTCTTTGCAATATAATTATTAATTGCATATCATTATTAAATGCATAATTGCATTGCATGCAATGTTATATATGTATACTCTTGCGCACCTTGCATGGAAAGTGTAATAATTGGAGGAAGAAGCTTGTGTTGTTGTAAATTAGTCATTTAGAAGTCAGATTGGAAATTAATTAATTTATTATTTATACAGGTAAATTATCATTCTAAAATTAGATGTTATAAATTATTTTTTTAAATGTTATAACAGTCTAAATTACATAATTTAATCACTTAAATAATTAAAATGAATTAATTTTATTAAAAATAAATATAATTAAATAAAACTAAAATTAAATAGAATTAATTACTTTATTATACATTGAAAATTACAATTTAATAATTTAACTTAATCAAATTTCTGACATTGCAAATAATTATATATCATATGCAATTATTCATTGCATACAATTATTAAGTACATATAAAACATTATACACAACAATTATTAAAGTTATTGCTTATCAGCCTATAAATGCATGCAATGTCAGACATCATGTCTGATAAATTAGGCTTGTTTGTACATATAATTTTGCTCTTTTTTTTGTTGTTGTTTAATTGGTTTTCGGATGTTGGTAAAATTTCAGTTGCATCTGTCTGATTGTTTGTCCATTTTAACTTTGCTTTAATGCACTGAACATGCGTCTTCTATACGCTCCGTAATTAGGCTGCTAAATTGATCCATTTATCGTATATCTGGTCATGTGACCTTCAGCCGTTTTGACCCATCTCTGCATCTCCAGCACCCCGTAAGCCCGGGGCGCATCGCTTCCCCCAACGAGAGCTTTTAAAGCCAGTCAAGGGAAGCAGCTGTACAGTGGGGCAGAAATCTGGCCAGCCACCATCAGCCACTGCACCAACACCGGCCTGGGCTGGCTGCCTTCTGATTGGCTGAGCCCTCACCCATGTGACTCAGGGCTGGCTGGATGCTCTCCGGCAACAGACACAGTTGATGGGTTGCTGGGATGGAGTCTGTCACTGGTGCAGAATGGGGTAAGTCTCTGTTTAACGCCCTGATCTCTCGATGCAAGCGTGCAGATGCGTCGTCTACTGTGCCGGCTATTCAGCACAGAGGAAATAATAGCGCGTTTGTGCGGTACAGCAAGGCGGTGCCATAAGCCTTTTGTTTTGATGGCTGGTTATTGAGAGGGTGTGGGGGGGGTGCATAGATAAGGATTCTGGCTTTATCGTCGGGATGCTTAAAAAGCCTCTTTTGTGCTGCGCGAGCAGGCTGATTGTTTATAGCGATGGGCACGGATTCCACACTAAATGTAAGCAGCAATCGCTCCTGTCAAGATGGAGGGGCTGTTGCAAGAAAAGCCTTTTTTCTGATTTAGCGAACAAAGCAGATGTTTAATGCTGGATTTGTTGGTGCAAAACACCATTTTGGCTTGGTTAGATGGTGCATGTGAGACCTGGATGTTGTCGGTCACCATGTCTTTGTGCGCGGAGGGAAGGGCATCTTGACTGCAGGGAATTTTAGCATCTTGCATTGCTGGTGAAGGGGTGACTGCTTTAATGCATCATAAGCGTTGCATGCACAACACTGCACCTCTGGTGAATAAATGCATGCATGGTGGACATTTGGAAGATGGTTGCAATTGTGAAATAATGCAGACGTGTGAAGGTGCACACATTCGTATTTTTGAAGAAAGTGTTGAAATATTAATGAGTCTTTCTTCTTTTCACTCCTCCCTGTTTCCTTTTTGTTCTGTCTCATACCTCGAGCCTTTTTGCTGAATAGATGTCGACCATTTTGCTCTGTCTGCATGCGAGAGAGAGGTTTTTAAATATATTATTAATTGCATTTCCATGACTCTTCATTACAGTGGATTTATAAACTATAAAATTGCGAAGCTGCACTCAGCAAGATTAATATTTGTGAGCATAAAATGCATCGTTATATACATTAATTTCACCTTGAATGGCGTTTGTTTATTCACAAAATGTGTATCAGCAGATTTATGTGGCAATCGGACTCATTCTGCCCTCATAACAGCCTAAGGAGTGCAACGTGCTGTTGGCATTAAATCATATGCATCCATGCTGGTTAATTAGTCATGTTGCTTTAATAGCAAGATCTTCATGTAATTATGTGGATTTTGCAATTATGTGGATGTTTTGGATAGAATTATTTGCATTCAAGTTCTAGATTTTTGTCAGAATTGCCTGCATTTAATTTCTTTCAGAAATCTGACAAATCTGTAATACACAGGCAAATAGGAACAACTACAATTTTTTTATTTTTTATTTTTGTTATAAATTCTGCTTCCTAATGGCAGTGGATGCCCTGGAAACAGTGGCAGAATCCATAGCAGAGTCACATTGATTGGACACAGCTGCAAATTAGCCCTGACACATTGACGGGCTGCTTGTAATGTAGGCTGTTGGTGTTGGTTGATGTAAAACCAGGTTAATAATCTGGTGAAAGTGGAATGGAAGGAATTCAGTTTATTGTGCACGTTGTGAAATGGTCACAACATGCACAGTCACTTTTTCATTTGACATTTTTGCCCTATGCAATTTTTATTTTGGAAGAAACTGTTTTTGATGGCAAATGCACACCGTTGCATTGCTCCTAAGTATTAAAGTTCAATGTTTTTTGTTTTTGCATGCATGCAATATCTTCATTCTTTGTTTTTCCTTTCTCTTTCTGCTAGAAAGTCTGTATTTTGATAATGTTGCAATATTTTACATCTCAGGCCATTGATATTCCTAATGCTGAGTTGCCAATAATTTGGTATTTTGGCAGAAAACTAGTTTTCGAAGGCAAATGCACATAGTTGCATTGCTCATAAGTGTTCAAGTTCTATCTTATGCATGCAATATGTTCTTTTTACCATTACATGTTTTTGCTAGAAAGTCTGTATTTTGATAATGTTGCAATATTTTACATCACAGGCCATTGATATTCCTAATGCTGAGATATAGTAATGTGTTATTTTGGCAAAAAAAACAACAACTATGTATTTGAAGGCAAATGCACATAGTTGCATTGCTATTTGACTCTTGAAGTTTAATATGTGCATCGTCTTGCAGCACTTGAATGATTCCTCAAATCAAGTGTGTTGTTGAGGAGAGATGTGCTTTTAATTTACTAAGTGATCAGACTCACAATTTTCACCTGCTGGACCAGAAAACAGGTTCTTCAGAAAGTGCAAAAATATATTTTTTTCCAATTGCATGCATTAATGTGCAGTTACAGAAATCTAGAGTCATGCTGAACAGGTTTTGCTGTTGATCTTTAGCATGTCAGTGGTAATTTAGTGGCGATGTGCTGATAGATTTTTCCACTTGGTTGATCAGTCCTTCACTTCAGGATGGAGATAAAAATAGGAACTTCATAACCGCAGCTCCATGCTCTCGATTCACGTCGCTTTGCCTCTCAGAATCGTTTGCTTGACTGGACTCACTGCATGGGTAAAAAATGGCCGGCGGGCATCGGCTCTGCCATCCATCCACACAACGCGAGGCACGTGTTTTATCGTATTCTTCATCAGTGTCATTACCTACATGGCAAATATCAGAGTTCAGAGGATGATGCTCACTCATGATTGACTCTTGACATTGATGGGCTTTTACAGAGCAAATGCAAGAGGAAACCCTCGGGCCAAACCCTTATACATATATTAAGAATCATGTTTTGCACTTTATTCTTTTCACTGCATGTTTTATTTTGGATGCAAAATCTTCTCCCTTTTTTTTCTCTTTTTCTGCAAGGAGGGATATATACAGTGGGTACGGAAAGTATTCAGACCCCCTTAAATTTTTCACTCTTTGTTATATTGCAGCCATTTGCTAAAATCATTTAAGTTAATTTTTTTTCCTCATTAATATAAACACAGTGAGAATATATTTTTTTCTTATTTATTATTATTTCTGCTTGACCAAAATCCAAATGAGCTAAGGATATAATTGCACAATATATGTAAAACAGTTTTGTGAATAACAAAGAAAATGCATGTACTTGTATTGTGATCCATATACTGTTGTATCGCCATGTCACTGCTGATTCTGCAGTTATTTTTGTTAGCTAAAATTTTGTAAACTTTAATCATTCTTTGATTTTATTGTTATTTCTGTTTCATGCAGATTTTGTGATTATTTAAAATATTTTTAAAGCACTTTGAATCATTATTGTGTATGAAATGTGCTATAAATACACTTTATGCATCTGTTGTTCATCCTGCTCTCTATATTTTGGCATCAGCCGTATTACTCGAGCATCACTCTGAACCACACGTGATCGTTCCTCTGTTCTTGGGTGTTGTAGGTCAAGAGATAGTCCAAGATGGCTGCAGCATCTTATGATCAGCTGCTGAAGCAAGTGGAGGCATTGAAGATGGAGAACTCCAACCTGAGACAAGAGCTCGAAGACAACTCCAACCACCTCACCAAACTGGAGTCGGAGGCGTCTAATATGAAGGTATAGCATCTGTTTGTGTCATACAGCAGCCTAATTGTATTCTTGAGAACATGAAATCAAAAACCAGCTCTGTTAACCTACTGAGCACGTGCTTCTTGACTCATAGAGCACCACAGTGATGGTATATTTTAATAGGCCAACCTGTCAGTTAGCATCAACCTGGTTCCTTTGGCTGTGAAAGCGACTATTGAGTAGACGAGTTTACCTGTTTGATGTGATGGATGCATAAATGTAAATATAAATGATTTTTTAATGTCCCCAACAACCTCTATAGTCCAATCTAGCCACTTGTTAGTTTTCAAGACAAGTAAAAGCTTTAAAAAAGCACAAGGTGGAATTATTGATATATTTATGTCGTCGAATAACACATGAAAAGATCTTGAGCTTGTGTTCGCCACAAAAACGTCAAAAAAACCAATGAATTTAAGGTGATAGAACCGGAAGTGCTAAGATGCTTGTTTCAGGGTTTTTTTGGCCTATGCAATAATGTGCATAAATTATTGTGGCACATTATTCTGGAGAATGAGATAATTTTTTTATAATCTTTCACTGTGATGTAAGGAAAAAATAATATTGACTTGAGAAAATTTGCTAGCCATATATATATATATATATTTTACCAGCTATGAAACTGCATATGTGCATTATTTCATAAAAAAACAGGCAGAACAAATTGGGGAAAACACGTTTAATTGTAATGATTTATTATTGTTATTTTATATACACATTTAAAAAAAGTATCAATAAAAAATAAGGTATTGCATTAAAATAATAATTTTAATATATATAATATTATTTAAATAAAATGTATATACAATTATAACTATAATGGTATAATAATAACAACTATTATTAATTTATATAAAAAAACAGTATGATTAGAATACTAATTTAGAGTTGTTTTTCTTTGATTTAAAATGTTAGACCATAGAGCTTTTATTTTGCCGGGAAACTTAAAAAACTCTTTTGTTAACAACAGATATTTAAATTATTCTCTGTACAAACATGAACAGATGTTTGGCGCATGTCGCATTTAATAAATGCACATTATGAGGTGCATTCTTAGCAATTTTGATAATCGCGCTAAATCATATCACTTCTCATTGTCATTGTTAGAATTATTAAAATTACAGCTCAACTGGCGAGTAACATTGTTTTATATACTCACATTTGGTGCTTGGCGATTTGTTCACTTTAGGCCCTGCCTACAACAATCTGAAAAAAACAGTGCTAGTAAATGAGAACAAAACTACACAACTAGACTACAGTATGTTTTCATCCTACCTTTAGTCAATTTGCGTTCATCCTCAAAGGGTTTGTATTTACACGCCTCAGTGCCTCATTTTGTCATCCAAACGCTGTAAATGTTGCAGACTTTCAAGACTAAAAATGTCATCCTCCGCCACTAAGTACCCTTTCTTCTCGCAGCTCCTGACACCAAAGGCAGTATTCGCAGGCACTTCTTTGAGTCGAGCTTTTGAAGTGGAAGCGGCAGCCTGCTAGGTGGGCATTAAGAAATTGGATGTGACCTGGCAGTCTCGGGAGGGAAGACAAAAAAGCGTTTTTGAAAGAACTTAAGGCCCAAAATGTACGTGCTGAGACATTATAAGTTGGCTAATGTGCAAGTTTTAGAGCGAGACTGTCAGCCCGGATTGCCTGCCCGATTTCAAGACAAGGTTCAAACGAGTTCAGGAGAAAGATATGTGGCGATATTTTGGGCTGAATTGTTGATCAGCTCGCTGAAATGGGTGGCTGTCACATCTCGTGCTGTTTAACACGTGTGAAAGTCTCTTGAAGGGAAGTTATGTCGCTCTGAAGATGTGAGATTGGTGTTGCTAAGGAGGAATCTTTGAAGCGGAAGCAGATTTTCTGTCCGTGTGTTCAAACGTGGTGAAGCCCTTAAGGGGGAAGAGAGGCTTTTTTTGGTTGGTTCAGTGAATATGATGGGGGAAAAAGGATGTAACAGCAGTAAAGGTGTTTATTTTAACCGTGAACTGATCAGAGTGATTGTTTTTGATGTTTAATAGCATCGAGTTTGCTGTATGCTTTGCTAAACCGCTCTCATTTGCTGTGAAGACAAGTCAACATTTAACTTTCTTAATGTGCAATATACATTATCTACAGGGAATTGATTGGTTCATGAACATGCTTCTGTTTCAAATATATAGTCATAAATATATTCAATAACTAATGCTAATTATTGTATTAACTGGCTGCTGTAGTAACAGTAGCCTTAAAGCGATTGTCCACCCAAAAATGAAAATTCTGTCATTTACTCACCCTGTTCCAAATCTGTACACGTTTCTGTCGTCTATTGATCAAAAAAAGAGATTTTAAGAATGTTGTTAACCAAACAGTTGAATGTCCTCATTTACTTCCAAATTATTTTTTTCCCCATACTATGGAAATCAATGGCTACCAGCAACTGTTTTGTTACCAAGATTCTTCAAAATATCTTCTTTTGTGTTCAACAGATGATAGAAACTCATACAGGTTTGGAACAACTTACAATAATGCACAATAATGGATAAGTTGTTTAGAAAACATGCTGTTTTATTTTATTTGAGCAGAATACCTCAATACGATTCATTGTGCCGCCCTGAAACTTGATATCTGCAGAAGAGTTCACAAGTTGAAATATTACGAAAACTTGCACTTGTTTTTCAGAATAATGTTCACTGATGAGTTAAGAGAGACCAGGAATGTCAGCTAAGTAAATATGATCCCTATTGATTTCATGTTGCAGGGCTCAAGAAAAAATCAACTAAGGAGCCATTGGCTCCTATAAGAAACAAAATTAGGCGCCAAATTATTTTTTTTAGGTGCCACAGAATTTGTTTTTTTTATTTCTTTATTTTTTAACACTTTTACGTTTCAGTCACACTGTCATGTGTTTATATATCATCCTTTCTTGTCCATTTATATGTCCTGGGAAGTGGGAACTAAATGTCATTTTGAACTTGAGAACTATACTGCAAAGAATTGTTTATTACACAGAATTTGTGCCAATATCATGGACCATAACTATGTCAGCATCACTTGGCCATTGAGTGTAGTTTGGGCTCCTCCTCAATGCATCATATATATATATATATATATATATCAATATAGTGCATAAATTTAGAAAAATGCTCCTCGTTATAAGTATTTTTTTTTTTTATCTGAATGGACGCCGAGTGGTTATTCTGAGGTAAATATATTGTTACATGGCATTGTTTAAGCTTTACACGTTTTCCGCAGTTTGAAACACTGAATAAGCGATTACATGAGACATTTCAGTAAGTTGTACTAGGCTATCTTATAAAATAGCTTACTTTTTGATGTTCATTCATATTCATTTCATACTATAGCAGTAAAGACAGATATGAGTTCACTTGAACTGAGGCGCTAAAGCAATCGCGCATCCCACATTAAAGAGTGCCAAAACGGTATTTATTGTTTGAATTTTATGATTTTGACAGAATTTTAAAGCTGATACTTTGTTTATTAGAAGGTAACAAAGCTTATTGCCATTATTGGACAGCAAATGCGCTAAATAATATGAAGTTCATGCATTAACAGAACACAGCATATACACTATAGAGCTGACAGCTTTACCTGTTGTAGTTTGTTCAAGTTGTGCATGAAATAGACACTTTTCATTGTCTCAGTTTATTACATCAACATAACAAAAGATGTAATCGCAAAACAATCAGGAAAAAAGGCATTACATGCAAATTTTTAAGTCATAACCTGTAAAATTATATAGTCGCCACTCGCCAGTGGCAACCTCAGCAAAAACTAAATTCGCAATTGAATATTTTTGGACGCAAATGCGACCGTTTTGTTGCAGTCTGGAGCTCTGTGTTGACTTTAAATGTTGACTTTTGCATGCATTAATTTAATGTCCAAGAAAAGACCTTGCTCTCCAGATTTCCTTGTTATCCCGACTCTAGATGCCTCATGCCACAGCCGCTCTCTGAACTCTAAATGCCTCGTTTCGCAAAGTAGGCATCCGTTTGCTTCTTAGAGTGAAATCGTATTTGCCTGCGTCGGGTCTCAGGAAGTGAAATCCTGTTGATGTTTGTCTTATGTAAGAGCTTTTGGACGTAACCTCTTTCATCAGGATGATCTGATATTGGGCACATCCAGAACGCCCTGATGCCAGCGGTTATGCCATCCCTAGACATAATCATAGTGTTTAAAGCACTTAATGAGAAGCTGGGTTTGTCTGGTGTGTTTTTAACTGTGACATGCTGCGGAGGCCAGAGCTCACATGCTGCCTTCCAGTTATGAGATGCTTCTGTTTCTAGGACTGCAACAACTAATCGATAAAATCGCTAATGATTATAATCAACAGCCCTTTTCATTATCGATTAGTCGGCTCTTTGTGCTGTGCATGGAGAACCTAAATGAGGGATGCTACTTTAAAAAAAAAAAATACTTTAATAAGATTTTGGTTATTTATAATCTAAATTCGGAGGATCATTTATACCATCTTATACATATAGCGCCATATCACCTTTCCTGAAAAAACACTCTTTTTTTATGTAAATGTTATAATGTTTATATTAGGGCTGGGCGATATAGCTAAAAAAATTTATCAACGATATAATGTTTCATATCGTTCAGTATCGATAATTATTGAAATTTTTTATAACCATTTTTTATAACCTTTTTTTAAAACAAAGAGCAATAGAAATTTGTTTTACATTTAACCACTGTATTTTTAAATTAACCCAATTTATTAAATTAACCCAATTTTATTTCATTAAAATAATGCAGCGCATTTAAATTGTCAACGCAAAGAAGTAACTCTATAAAAAAACGTGCATTACGTCTAAATTAACTCATAAAAATCAAATATAATTTCATAAATTGCATAAACAATTATGAACAAAACAGCATCATGTATTTATGCATTGCTTAATCCAAAGAACCGAAGCGCCATTCACACAGATTGCATTTAAAAACATATGAGACGCAGTGACAAATTCGTGACGTGTTTTCTAAAAACACATCTGAATATTTGGGTTGAACTGTTCTGGAACAGTGTTGTAAATACAACTTAACCACTGATTACTAGTCGTGTCCTCTTTTGGAAGACCAAACAAAGTAGTTTCGTTTCACAAGGTTACAAGGTCACAAAGTAGGTTCGCTTTTCACAATACTACAGCGAGAATAAAAGTTATGCCTTCTTTCTTTGCGTGAACATTTGGGCGGCGTTATGCAAATCTTCCCAGATAGTGACGTAGGTATGTGGGGGC
>NW_015542364.1:336450-336801 GCF_001515605.1 Sinocyclocheilus anshuiensis | reverse complement strand
TTAGTCTTTGCAACTTTACAGATCTTCTTTATGCACCAAGAGCTTGTAACACTCCAAAAAGAAAGGAAAAATTGAAATCGCATCATATGACCCCTTTTACCTAATCAAGATCTTCTCCGCATTGAGCTACTATATTTCTCTAATATTTTGAATGAATAACGCAGCAGCGGCGGGTCTCGTGGGCTAGACTAACAAAACATTCAAATGTAACGTCACTTACATCACTCACCGCATCTCGTGCACCACTGATGATGCTCCCTGATGCACACCTAACATTAAAATGCAAATGTTTATTTTAAATTCGACTAATATTCATTCTTTATTCACAATCTCCTCATCACAGGCAGGCAC
>NW_015542364.1:331339-336436 GCF_001515605.1 Sinocyclocheilus anshuiensis | reverse complement strand
CATGTGCCTATATTGTGCGCTATATCGAACATTTTTTCTATCGTTATCGAAGAAGGTGTACCGTCGATAAATATGCGCTAGGCTGTACTATTCTGCATCCGTACAAATACGTGACGGGCGAGTACTGGAAAAAGTGGTATCGGTGCATCCCTAATATACATGTGTATATATATATATACATACATGTGTATATATATATGCATACATGTGTATATATATATATGCATACATGTGTATATGTATATATGCAATTTCCAGTTAAGGATGTTGCAATCAAGCAGAATTTATTTGGATATTAATTTTCAATCATTTATGATTTCTTTATTATTTGCAGTAAATATTCGGTTTGTTGTATGTTTCTTAGATCTTCCATTGGCTTTTATTTGGCATTTCCAGGTTAACATGTGCTGCCCTCTATTGATGAAACATCAGACGGATGAAATGCTGCGAGGAATGCAGTATTTTTGACAAAGGATGTTTGTTAAGCGTCTTATCTTGCCGTTTAAACCTGCAGCACTAAACCGCTGCGTCTCCATCTCTCTGTCCGAGGTATCGCTGCTTCAGTGTTGCAGTGGCACAGAAAAGAGGTTTGGTCATTCATCAGAAATGCCCTAAAACACTTACATTAGTATTCACATGATCTACTCGCTCCAGGTTTTCCAGCATTATAGCCATTTTCCTGTTTCTCATGGAAGTGTTTGGAGGCCCCTTCCGTTTCCCAGCCTGTGAGATACTTGCGGTTTAATTTAGAGAAGCTTCCTTCCTGTCTTTGTTCGTCGGATGAATGCAGTCGCTTCCCTTCCCCTCCGGCCGGCTGAAACAAACATCTGCAGGCAGAAAATAAACAGAGCGTCTGAGTTTCCCCTTTCCGCGCTTGCAAATCAAACGCCCAGCAAACAACAAACCGCTTTAGCTGAGTTTAGCTGTTTTGGTTAATCAACACGCGAGAGCAATGCTAGATTTAGCAGCATGAAGAGTCGTTTGGGTTTTCAGAGATGGAAAAACATGTTTCTGACTTCCGTGTTGCTTAATTTGTCATGCTTGGTTAGCAGACGTGAAAATGATGTCTAGTAAAGTGCAAAGCGACAATCACAATTGGATTTTTGCATTTTTAATTTAATTTTTTTTAGCTGTCTAATCAAATTATGATCAAGGTGGAGTTTAACTTTGAAAATTAGGGAATTAAGTTTAGTATTGTAATATAAAAATAACATTATTGTATTATTTTTAAGTACTTTTTTTTATTTTACAGTGAAATATTACATAACAATAACATTTTTAGTAATTTTTATTTTTATTTAGTACTAATAAATATTTAATTTTATTTAGTACTAATAAATTCCAATAGAACTACATTTGTACTAATAAGTACTAATAAATATTATTTTGCTGTACTACAAATAAGCACAGCAAACCTGGAATGTTTAATTACATTTAATATTGTAATTTTGTAATATACAAATATTTATATTGTAATTTCTGAGATGTAATGTAAAAATAAAATGTATATTTTTAATATACATTTTACAGAGAAATATTTATTGTTTAGTAAATATTTAGTATTTTTAGCAATATTTATTTAGAGTAATTTTATATTTGTATTTAGTGTTAATAAAGTAATATTAGAAATAATAATAATAATAATATGATGATTATTATAATTTTAGTATTATTATTATTATTATTATAAATAAATCTTGGCCAAATTGTGCAGTACTACAGTATGTTTAGCATTGTAATTACATAGTATAAAATTTTTATATTGTAATTTATGAGTTGCTATGTAAAAATAAAATTGTATATATTTTTAAATGCTATTTTTTATTTTACTGTTTAATATTGCATGATATAATTTATATTTTAGTAATTTTTATATTTTTATTTAGTAAAGGTAGAGTTATATTATTATTATTATTATTATTATTTGTTATTGTTATTATTATTATTTTGGCCAAATTATTATTAAATTTATTATTTTGTGCAGCACTACAAATAAACACAGCAAACCTGGAATGTTTTTTAATCCAATTTTAAATTGCAATCACAGTTTTAATGTTAGAAGTCCCAGCTGTTTCCCCCCTAAATTCTCAGATACCGTTTTAATTTTGGAAAATCTATGTGGTCTAGATATTTCTATGCGTACAGACAATTGCACCCTGTTCAAAGTACACATACGATATACGATTGTTTCTTTATCCCATTGCACCTGCTTCTAGCTAAACCAAGAGTGGGTTGTCATTTCCAATTCGAGCTGATGCCACTGAGTCACTGAAGGTGTGTCGTTCTGTTTCACGTTCATTTCTCTTCAGAATGCTCCTGAATTATGACACAAATCCTCCATGATCTGGTCACGTTGATGTGTGCTGTGTGGTTCACTTTCTCTATGGATGAGCTCAGTAACTTCTAATAACGATGCCCACATCATCTAGAGCTCCTACGGTAATGACTCAGAATGCTGTAATCTTCTCATAAAACATCTCTGCTGGATTTACTGGATGGAGTTTGCACCTTTGCCCAGACAAGTGCAGCGTTGGAGGGGGAAAGTCTGCGTAGACCTTGCCTCTTCTGTCCAGAACTTCTTTAAAGTATTTTGCAGGTCTAGATGGGCTGTTTGTGGTGTATAATGTGTTCCAACTAGGGCTGTGCGATATGGACAAAAAAAACCTATCGCGATTTCTTTGATCAATTTTGCGATTTCGATTTTAATCACGATTTTTACGCACACAGACATGCTTTACAGTCATAAATGCATTCAGTGTGAATTTGAAACATATTTCCAAAAGAAAACCAATTAGAGCTTTATCAAAAAGCTGTAACATGTATCTAGAACAGACATAAGGCAAAATAATCACTAAGTAAAGGTGTAACAAAATATCTCTAGAATAGACATATGGCAGGAAAAAAAAAATCCCGTGTCCAGGGCCATGCATTGGTCATAGAGCTCTTTGTGGCGTTGCCTCAGATATTATTGCCTTGTTTATCTAAAAGTGCACTTTTCCTTGTTTTAAATCTAGCCAAAAAGCCATGTGTTGACTAAAACAGTAGACTTTAATTATATGCATTTATGGTGTAATTACTAAATTTCTGTGCCAATCCATGTTATTTTTTTTATCGCGAATAATGCGCTGTCACTTTAATTCAGCGCGTGCAGCACAGCAGAAATAGACTCGGTGCGGAACCGATCGCAGCATGACTGCTGCAGATGCACCGCTCCTGGCGTGCAGTGTGAACGCTCTGATCCGTTAACATGGGTGCGGACAAAATGCGCACCACAGACGGAGTGTGTGAGCCTGGCGTTACAAAATCGTGATTTTATGACGATTTTGATTAATCGCACAGCCCTAGTTCCAACATCAGTTTTAGGTCAGTTCTTAGTAGTGATGCACCCAATTGTCAGCCAGGGATTATTATAGTTCACTAAATCTAAAAGTATTTAAAAAAAAAAAAAAAAAAAAGTTTGTTGCTTGAAATAAAATAAATGTTAACTGAAATAAAATAAAATATTAAAAAAAACTTATTTAAGCTAGTTGCCAAGGCAACATTTATCATTTTCTTTTAGTTTAACTTGATATACTAAAATAACTAAAACTGAAATAAAAATTAATAGAAACTATATAGACATTAAAAACAAAAACAAAAAAGAATAATAAACTAAATAACTTCGACTAAAATTAAAATGAAAACAGAAAATATATCAAATATATAAAAATCTAATTCAAAATATTAATACAAACTATTATAGTATCTCGATGATACTAAAGTAACATTGATTTTGGCAACCGAAAATATTTGACCAAAAAAAAATTTGTTTTAGACAAAATAGTTTTGGAGGGCCAAAATCATCAACGAAAATGGTGATTTTTATATTTTTACTGAACCATTTCTTCATATACAATTATTTTATAATGTATAATTGAATAAATCTGCCATGAAAACAAGTTTTTATTACAGCTACTTTTAATGTTTAGGCCTATATTTCAACAAAATCAGCCTTATGTGCAATTAATTTAATTAAAAAATTTTTTTTTGTTTTTGAGTGTTAAGTAAATTTGATTATTTAATTGATTATTAAACTTTAGTTTCAGTTTCATTTTAGACTGAATAAAAATATTTCCGTGCATCGCTAGTTTTTAGTCTTGGTTTTTTCTCAAATAATTTCATTTATTGACATTTTCTTGACGTCCTCTGTCTTTTTTAGAAGAGTGGCCTATTTCATGTTTTAAATGTCTGCCGCCACGCTTGTTGTTTCCTAAGTGCATACCATGTGTGTCACATGATGTTTTCTTTCCACGTTTCAAGGACGTTGTGCCTTTATCGCTGTGAAAGCAAAGCAGCCTGCCATCCGTCCCCTCGCTCGCACTCGAACAATAACCCACGGGTCTCGTCTGACTCCAGGTCAGATAAACGCACACTAGATAGGAATCAGATATGCGGGTATTTCGGGCTCCCTGCAGAAGGCTGCCTTGGAGCATTGATTTCCATTACTGGGAGGATAGGATGACATTTATAAAAGTGTTGTGTGCTTGCAGGTCCACACATGAGTGGGTGGATGACTCTAATATTGTACCAAGGGCATCTGCATCACGGTAACCCGATTCCTTCGGACACTGACTCTAAGAGCAAAACTAGGACTTCCATTATAGCCTCAGCAGTGCATTAGGAGATTGAAGTCCATCCGGATGTGGATTTGGCTGTTGAAAATGTTATTATAGCTGTAATCTACTCTCGTAAAGGTTATTTTGGGATTGCAGTTAATCACTTTTGTTATATTAGAAGACTAGACCTTTTAAAACATGGATCAGAATTCCCAACGCAGTTAACTTGCATAATATATTTTATAATATTGATTGGTGGTGTTTGCTAAGTCAAACATCTAGTACTGTTACTGTTATTCATAGTCAGTGTTTTGAACCAAGTGAATAGAGTGTTAGGTTTTTTATTTTTAAATGTATAATTATTTTATTATATTATATTGTTTTTTTTTTTTCATTTTATATTTTTGTTTTATCCTTTATTTCGTATAATTATATTTTATATTAATTATATATTTTAATTTATATGCAAATTTTTATTGTTTAATTTTGTAATTTTAATATT
>NW_015542364.1:323387-331158 GCF_001515605.1 Sinocyclocheilus anshuiensis | reverse complement strand
TTATATTATAATAAATTTTTATTTTTATATTATAATTTATAATATTTATTTTTATATTTATTATTTTTAGTTTTATTTTATTTATATTTGAATTTACCTTCATTTATTTATTTATTTTTTATTTTTTTAACTGTAATTTTTTGCACTGAAATAGGATTGTACATAATTCCATTGTACTTTTTGTATAATGACAATAAAGATTCTGATTTTGAATATTTATTTCATTTATTAATGTATTATACATTTTTATGTTTTTAATTTATTATTCAATTTTATTTTTATTTTGTTTAATATTGTATTTTGTTTTACATATTTTTTTTTATTGTATTATATTATATATAATTTTTTATGCATTCCATTTACTTTTAATTTTGTATAATTATAATATTTAGCATTGTTTATTTATTTATTTTCAAATGTTTTTAATTATATTTCGCTTTATATATTATATTATGCTTATTTTATTAAATTTTTATTAATTTTCCCATTAATATTTCTACATTTTTTATTCATATAATTATATTTTATTTTGTTATCTTATGTTGTATACAATTTTTTTTATTGTATTTCAATTTTTTTAATTGTATTATATTTTTATCAAGATCGCATTGTGAAAAGAATCTAGCACAATAAGACCAGACACATCTCTTTGTTTACAACATAAAGAACATAAACAGAGGTCATTCAATTTCACGTAGTCTTGAGAATAATGACATTGTCATGCCATCGTTTGATTCACTATCTCTGACTCAGTGTAGTAAAGGAGGCTGTAAAGGAGGCTGTAATCATATGACCCCTCCCCTATAATGAAGCTGTTGTTTCCTGAGACGTCTCAGTGTGACGTCACGCTCCCTCGGGAGAAAACACCTGATGACTCTTCTGAGACAGAATAACCCTGTGTTGTTTTTTCTGCTGGATAAGGGAAGATAAACGGCGAGCTCATGCCTGACCTTTCCCTTCTGGACACCTCCAGGCCGTTTGGGAAGGGTGGTCCTGTGAAATGAATGGGGAAGCATCTGTGTTCTCCATGAGGCTTTGGGTCTCCGGGATGGGATGAGGGGGGAGGTAGCTGCTTCCTGAAAGGCAGTCACATTGTTTGGGCTTTTTTGGCTTCCAAACACGCTGGAGAACTCGCAGTGATGAAATAAGCGCTGCGAATGTCTGGTATTTGATATGGTTTTGGGACCATACTGGCGTCATCGAGGGTTTGGGTTATGAAACCTTAAAGGGACATCGAGCAAAACCTCAGCGGTGAGTTCTGCAGATATGTTTTTCCTGGGCTTTACTGTTATTGTGCTGGTATATATGCTTGAGGATGACTTAAAGTGCTGTTAACTAAACATTTCTAGTGGACGATCATCTATGCAATTTGATTAAACCTCTAACATTAAAGTGATAATAAAAATTTGCTGTTTACTCACCCTTCAGGCCATCCAAGATGTATGTGACTTTTGTGTTCAGTAGAACAATAAAGACGGTTTTTAGCTGAAACGGTGGTCCTTGATGATTCATAAAATGCAAGTCAATGGCTACCGACACTTTTAGAGTCAAAAAAGCATATACAGACAACACAAAATTAATCCCTGTGGCTGCTGAAAATATATTGAGGTCTTATGAAGTGAAACAATCAGTCTGTGCAAGAAACTGAAACTGAAATGATCTGTAATCCAGAGTCTCAGGCAAACGGTCTGAAGTGATGTCCGGTTCACGAACGAATCTTTCTTTTGAACCGGTTCTTTTTAGTGAACTAGACGAACCAGTCCAGTTCCTCCAGCAGTCACTGAAACAGTTTGACATGGACCGAAGACCGATGAGCCGCTGTTATGATCATGAGTGAACAGAGCTTGAATGAAGGGGAGAAATTAAAGTTTTTTTTATGATTTGCAATGGTTTATGTAAAGGTGAAATGATAAAGACGAGTTTATTCACTTTATATGCTTTAGAGATGTAAAACATCCATGTTTGACACCATTATTGGATGCTTTGATAATATAATTGCGTATACATTACATCATCGAGTGATTATGTGAACGAACTTGTGAATTGTTTATTTGAACCAGTTCATTGAAATGAACTTTCCGAAAGAATCAGTTCACAGAAAAAGAATCGTATCTCCGAGTTTTCCTAAGGCTCTGGATTACAGGTAATAATGTTGTAAATACTGTTCAGTTTCTTGCACAGACTGATCGTTTCGCTTCATAAAACCTCAATATATCATCAGGAGCCATGGGTATTAATTTTGTGTTGCGTGTATATGCTTTTTTATGACTCTCAGAGTGCCGGTAGCCATTGACTTACATTCTACGAATCACCAAGGACCACGATTTCAACTCAAAATCTTCTTTACTGTTCCACTGAAGAAAAAAATCGGATGGCCTGAGAGTGAGTAAATTAACAGCAAATGTTAATTTTTGGGTGAACTATCCCTTGAAGGATTAAAGTCAATACCTGGTGTTAGTTAATGCAGTGTTCGTGCTCCAGACGTGAATGATTCATCAATTCATGTGTCTTTATTATTCTTAAAAAGCAAAAATCTAGTTATGTAAGATTCTGGTAATTCAGAGTCATTTAATCTCCAAACTTAGCTGCGTTTGCTCTGTAGTGCAGCGTAATACTGTGTTTTATGATGTGAGCCGCTGAAGTTTGGGTGAGCAGCGAACGCTGATTTTCTTGCCTACACTTAAAAAACCCCTTCAGCTGAAATCAGAGAGAAATCAAGGCGTTATCACGGCCGGATCACGCACCAACACGGCACTAAAGAAGCAGCAGGTGCATCTTTAGAGCTTCAAAGCTGTTTATGTCTCTGACACGCTCGTCTTCAAAGCACTTCAAAGCTCTTTGATGGAAGTTTTCTTCTCTTTATCAGCTCCGTTTTACCCACAGGCTGAAGAAGTCTTCTTACATGTGGTGGGAGCTGGAAATCTCTCATGCTTTTTTTCCGGTTCCTTCCGTGCATCATGTTATATTATCTAACGATGGCTTCTGAAGCTCTGCCACACACACAGAATAGTGTATTTTCAGTGTTTGAGCGAGGAAAGAACCATGTCTGTTTCTCTTTCAGGAGGTTTTGAAGCAGCTGCAAGGAAGTATTGAAGAGGACTCCATAGATTCGCAAGGCCAGATTGATTTTTTGGAAAGAATTAAAGGTGAGGACAGATGACTTATTCAGTATTCATGTGAGCAATTTACATTTTAACATTATAATCTTGATCTATTACACAACTTAGTAAGCGGCCTACCTAGATTGCATTTTAAGTGAATAGGGTAAACATTTCAACTAATCACTGTCCTCTCCCCAGTTGATTTTAACTACATTAAGACAATTGTTTTAGCTGTAATCTATTCTTATAAACGTTATTTTAGGATTTTAGCAAATCACATTTGTAATATTAGTAGACTAAACCTTTAAAAAATTCAACTAACTTAAAATATTTTATAATATTGATTGATTTGGTATTTGCCAAGTCAAACATCTTGTTACTACCAAGGGATCATAAATATTAAGTTTTTTTTATAAATTTAATTTCATGTTTCAAATTAAAAATATGTATTTTATTATTGTATAGTATATTATATAGTTTATTTTATTATATATTTTTATTTGATGTATTTTTTCTATTTCTAAAATTTTATATAAATACGATATTTTGTATTGTATTGTTCATTTTATTTTTTATTTGTATAATTATATGTATTATTTTGTTGTGTGTGTGTGTGTATAACATTAAATTGTTTATTACGTATTTTTATATTATATTTAGTTTTATTTTTACATATTTTATTTTCAAATTTTACAGGTATTACAGGTTTTCTGAAATTTAAAAATATCCAAATTATGTATTATCTAATTAAATATGCACTAATTTGTGTAAAGTTCCAGATCAGAAATCTGAGCATTGGATAAAGCCAATTCTTGTCAATTAAAATTCTTGTTTGATTTTGTTGACATATTAGAGTTTTTTTACAGAGGTTTTTTTTTTTTACAAAGGTTTTACACGGGGATTTGGGAATATATATATTTTTTTTACTTAGTTTTTTTTTCACAAGAAAAAAAGCTTGAGAAAATGCTGTCAACAGACAGAACAAAAATGCATGACCAATGCATGTAAAAACACTGGTTTTGCCTGCAGTGTCTTGTCTAAGACATCATAGGTGTGTTCCAAAAGCAAACTGTTTCAAATAATAACTTGCTTTGGTCCAATTTTCACCCAGTGTTTGTGTGTGCTGTGTATTTTTATGCATGGCATATGCTTGTCGTTAGCTTAGCAACAAGGTAATGTCAAACCCTATCAGAATCAAGTGCTATTTGTGTGGTTGTTGCCTACATATGCGTTCCAAATCGGTCACTTGTGGCGTTTCATTTCATTTCGGATTCTGCCTTAGAAGGTCTCTGTAGTCAGAAGACAGCAAGGCCACTCACTAAGCTGAATATGATGTAAAAACTCTTTAATGTACTGTATTTTCCAGAATATAAGTCAAGCTTTTTATCAAAATGGGCTGCGACTTATATTGCAAAGCAACTTATGTAATGCAATTGACGTCAGGCATGCAAAACCCGCAGATTTGTGTAGAATGAGAGAAATACGTGAGCCCAAGTCTATTTGTATAGTGTATTTCACACATGCCAGTTGTTTCAGTTTTGCTTTAAACACATGAGCCTAGAGTTGGCATTTATAATAAACTTTATAATTCTTTATAATCAATGCCACTATAATTTTTTTTATACTTATTTTTCATTCCTGTTCTGAATACCATTCATTTTCATTTTTAAATGTATATTTAATTATTTTATTTTATATTGTATAGTGTGTTTTTATTATAATTTTTTTTTTATATAATGCATATATAATAACATTTTTGTACTATTGTTTTATTTTAATATTTTTTAGTGCTGTCAAACAATCGCGATAAATCACATCCAAAATAAAAGTTTTTGTTTACATAATATATGTATGTGTACCGTGTTTATTTATTATGTATATATAAATACACACATACAGTATATATATTAAAATTATTTACATGTATATACATTTATATATTTATTTTTTATATTATATATAAATATATTTAATATATCAACATATATTTTTCTTAAATATATACAAGCATGTTTGTATTTATGTATACAAATAAATATACATTGTACACGCACATATATTATGTAAACAAAAACTTATTTTGGATGCAATTAATCGTGATTAAACGTTTGACAGCACTAATATTTTTTATATAATTTTATTTTCTATTATGTTGTATTTTTTATTACATTGCATCATTTGAAATTTTATAACATTTTAGTTGAGTTCAAAAAATATTTAGTTATGATTCAAAAAGAATTTGTCGTAGAGTGAGAGTAACTGAAATTCATGTTTAGAATGTTTGAAAATGTTTTATGTATTTTGCGTTTATTTCTAAATGTAATTATATTATGTGTCATGTACACCAATGCAACACAATTTTGCTGTGCAATTTAACTTATTTTCTGGAAAATGTTACATGTGGCCGTTCACTGATACCCGTCATCTTCCGTTCTGTCCTGCAGAAATGAGTCTTGACCCCAGCAGTTTTTCTGGTGTGACGTTGAGGTCCAAGGCGTCTCTGCAGGGCTCCGGTTCGACCCACTCAGCCGACAGCAGCCCCAGCCCCAGCCCCATGAGCTCCTTCCCCAGGAGAGGGGTGACCAGCGGGGGTCGAGACAGCGCTGGGTTCCTGGAGGAGCTGGAGAAGGAACGGTGAGCGTGAAGGGATCATTCTGAGCATCAGATGGGAAGGTCATATGGCTGATTAGATCTCTTTAAGCAGGTTAACTAAAGGTTTCTTCTAAAGCTCCTAGAGGGTTTTGCTACTATGGGATTTACGTGGTAAAATTTGTGACTGATGGTATATTCTTTTTCTTTTCATTTCAACTGAAAATTGAGCGTTTACTATTATCATTTTGCATTATTGACACAATATTTTCCTAATTAATGCTGTACAGTTGCTTTGACACAATCTGTATTGTTAAAAGCGCTATATAAATAAAGGTGACTTGACTTGACATTCGTTTGATTACAAGCGATTACAAGTGTTTGATTATCAGAAGTTAATTTGCAACTTCAGTGCAAAATATGCTGATATATACACTATACCATTTGGGATTTTATTGAGCAAGGATGCATTAAATTGATCAAAAGTGACCGTGAAGACATTTATAATGTCACAAATGATTTCTATTTCAAATGAATGCTGCTCTTTTGACCTTTCTATTCATTAAAGAATCCTGAAAAATAAAATGCATCACAGTTTCCCACAAAAATATGAAGCAGCACAAGTGTTTTCAACATTGATAATAATCAGAAATGTATCTTGAGCAGCAAATCAGCATATTAGAATGATTTCTGAAGATCATGTGACACTGAAGACTGGAGTAATGATGCTGAAAATTCAGTTTGATCACAGAAATAAATTACTGTTTAACAGCTATTCACATAGAAAACGGCTATTCTAAATGGCAATAATATTTCACAATATTACAGTTTTTACCATATTTTTAATCAAATTAAATGCAGCCTTGGTGAGCAAAACAGACTTCTTTCAAAAACATTTTAAAAAATCATATTTCTACATTTATCAATAAAAATAATGTTTTTGGAACATATACTGCTGTTTAAATTTTGATCTATAACAAATTTAGAGAGTCTAAAATTCAAATCTAACGGAATTATTTTTGCTTTTATTAGGTCTTTGTTGATGGCAGAACTTGAGAAGGAGGAAAAGGAAAAAGACTGGTATTATGCTCAGTTACAAAACCTCACCAAAAGGATTGACAGTCTGCCGCTGACTGAGAATGTAAGTATTTACAGTATATACATGTGGTGCTCATCATTACTGACCTCATATGATCTCTGTAGCTTCACGCTTCTTCTGCTGCTCTAGTTTTCTCTGCAGACCGATATGACACGCAGGCAGCTGGAATACGAAGCGCGGCAGATCAGAGCCGCCATGGAGGAGCAGCTGGGCACGTGTCAGGACATGGAGAAACGAGTGCAGGTGGGCTGAGATGCTGAAACTGAGAGACTTGAAACTGGAACTTCTAAATTCAGAGTGTGAAACCACGACTTTAGTAATGAGGTTTCCATCATTTGTCCTCAGGGCCGCGTGGCTCGGATACAGCAGATAGAAAAAGACATGCTGAGGATTCGGACACGTTTACAGGCCCAGTCAGCCGACGCGGAGGTACTGCATTATTCTGCTGTCTATAATAAAGTCGTGTTTAGAGGGAGGGATTGAACTTTAGACTCAAGATTAGAAGCAATTAGTACTAATTTTTATAAATTGAAGGAATAGTTCACCCAAAAATGAGGATTTGCTGAAAATGTGCTCACCCTCAGGCAATCAAAGATGCAGATGAGTCTGTTTCTTCATCAGATTTGGAGAAATGTAGCAGTGCATCAGTGTCTCAGCAATGGATGCTCTGCAGTGAATGGGTGCCGTCAGAATGAGAGTCCAAACAGCTGATAAAAACATCACAATAATCCACAAGTAATCCACACCTCCAGTCCATCAGTTCATGTCTTGAGAAGACAAAAGCTGTGTGTTTGTAAGAAACAAATCCATCATTAAGATGTTTTTAACTTCAAACCGTTACTTCCTGCTAAAATACAACTTCATAATCCATAATAACGCTTCCTCCAGTGAAAAAGTCCATCTCCTGTTGTCTCTCACATCAAAATCCAGCCACATATGTGTTTAGAGCTGTTTAAACGCTGCTTGATCTGTGCAGATTTCT
>NW_015542364.1:320124-322913 GCF_001515605.1 Sinocyclocheilus anshuiensis | reverse complement strand
TTTTAACTAAAATACATTGAGTCCATAATCCATAATAACGCTTCCTCCAGTGAAAAAGTCCATCTCCTGTTGTCTCTCACATCAAAATCCAGCCACACGTTTTTTTAGAGCTGTTTGGGCTTGTAAACGCTGCTGGATCTGTGCAGATTTCTCTCCTGATTCAGACCAGACCACTTTTTAACTAGAGGAAGCGTTATTGTGGATTATGAATTTGCATTTTGGCCAGAAGTGACAGTTTGAATTAAAACGTCTTGATGGATTAGTTTCAGCTTTTGTCTTCTCCAGATGTTAACTGATGGACTGGAGTGCTGTAGATTACTTGTGGATTATTGTAATGTTTTTATCAGCTGTTTGGACTCTCATTCTGACGGCACCCATTCACTGCAGAGCATCCATTGCTGAGACACTGATGCACTGCTACATTTCTCCAAATCTGATGAAGACACAAACTTATCTACATCTTGGATGGCCTGAGAATGAGCACATTTCCAGCAAATACTCATTTTTGGTTTTAACTATTCCTTTAATTTGTTGGTTCCCCAAAAGCTCAGTGTTATGACCTCTATTTGTGTCCACATGAACAAGTGAAAGTCATTTTGTGAAGTCGTCTTTAATAATATCTTGTCACTATGGAAATTTGTGGTCAGATTGTGCAAGCGTTTGTTCCTTTTTGTGCGTTTAATTCCTTTGCTTTATAAAGGCTGTAATTTCCATCTCAGCATCAGTGTTTGCTGTGTTTCTTCCCGTCTGTAATGTCCTGTTTTTAGAGTTTATAAAGAAGCGAACGGAAATGGTGCACAGAAAATGCATCTGTGCATAAACACTGAAGCCATAAAAGTTTAATTGAATGAGCATGCTGTACTAATGGATCGTGTTCTGTGTGGCTGAGCGTGTGACATAGCTTGAGGATGCATATATATATATGAATATGAATGGCAGAAGCACAACAAAATTTAAGAAACTTAAACTAAAGTTTAAAACACTGAAAATATAAAAACGAATAAAAAAAGTTAAATTAAAAATGAATAAATAATAAAATAGTACCTATTTAGTACTTATATTATTATTATAGTATTATTATAGTTTATTGGCTTAAGCACAAAAATTGCGATATTAACAATAAGAAAGCACAATTTACTTGTAACCACATAAATAAACGAAATAATAATAAATTATTTTATCTGTAATTATTTATGATTAAAAGATACATATTCAGTGATACAATTAAACAGAGCTTTCCCTTACCTTAACATACAATATTCTCAGCAAAATAATTGAAATATTTTATATGGCATTAAAATTATACATTTATAACTGTAAAAAAAATAAAATAAAATGCAAAAAATAAATAACATAAAAAAAAAGCTTGGCCATTGCTAGTGCAATACCCTGCCGTGCTACAGGAAGTCTATGTATTTTATATAGTAAAATAGTTTTTTTGTATGCATGTTCACTGACATGCTCAGAGTTGATATAAATCCTATCGGACACTTTTGCGTTTCCTCCCCTTCTGTTGCCGTAATGCCGCCGGCTGAAAGAGAAAGCAATGTAGGTCAGGAAGAGCCTGATTGCAGCTGCTGTCCTGTATCTGAAGACTCAGCCTCGCTCAGTATCTCTACACGCTGAATTATCTGCACTTCACAGAGCTGATTACACAGGTTATTCCGTCCCCTATAGCCAGAGAGAATTTCTGTCCACCTGTGGCTTACAGAGCATTGCAGGTATGATTTGCTCAGTTTAACATGCTGTGTCTCATATTCCTCCTCATTGAATCTTCAGGTCAAGCATGACCCTGTGACGCAGACCGAAGGAGCTCACGCTGCAGGAGATGCTGGCGCTGGTAATGCGGCCTGCTCACAGGTGAGTACTGTATCTATTTGCAATCGTCTCCTACTAAATTAGACTCATTTTGTTGATGGTCTCATGAACAGAAGTGTCCTCTGGTGGCCCTTTTTTTCTGCCAGTGGGTGCCAAGGATTCGGGCCCTTTTTTAAAAGGCCTTTCAGTCTGTGCCAAGAGCTTCGGTGCGCTTTGAATAATAATGATTTGAATGCAGATGCTAATGGTTTTATTGTTCATCATAGAGCCCTAGTTAGACTTTGAAATTCTAAGCAGAAACAGGAGGGTTTTTTGTACTCCATACTGTTTCACTCGCATTAATGCCGCATGGTATTTTTCGGACAGATGGTGCGAGCGGTATGTCGCTGGATTAGGTGCAGGGATCGAGTCTGACACACAAGCCATACATTGTTCGCCAAGCAAAGAGACTTGCCCCCATTTTTGTGTTTGCAAAGTGTATTTTATGCAATTTTAGTTTTTAAGATGAGTTTTTAAATTGTTTTATTTGTATAAATAATTATAATACAAATTCAGTAAAACACAGTGCTGAATATACAATATTCTATGCAAAAATGTTTACATTTCAATATAAATGTATACATTTATAAATACAATAAATATAATTAAAAATATAATTTAAATTTGTAAATTTATAAATGTTATTTACCTTTAGAAATGTATTTTTACACTTATAAATACAGTTTGTAAATGTACATTTATTTATATTATATTTATATTTAAATATAAATATTCACATATTTACCTATGCATAGTCCCTGCATTCAAAACACTGTATTGTGGACATGCTGAAGATGCTGTTTGATGTAAACAATGACATTTTGTAGGGTGTAAAATATATACAATGCTGTTGATGAATAGTTCAGTGACGTAATAAAACACGATGCGTTTACTTACCTTATCATACAATATTCCAAGAAAATAATAGTAAT
>NW_015542364.1:290152-315932 GCF_001515605.1 Sinocyclocheilus anshuiensis | reverse complement strand
TAAATATTAAATATATATTTTTATACTCAATATATATATATATATATATATATATATATATATATATAATTTAAAATATAATAATAATAATAGACTTAAATGTAAATATATTTTATTTAAATGTATTCATTTTATTTGAATTTATACATTTATTTTTAAACTGATAAATGTAAATGCAATTTATAAATTTGAATATAAATGTATTATATTATATTAAATATAAATATTCAAATACTTCCTATACATAATATCTGCATTCAAAAGACTGCATGATGGATATGCTGAAGATATGTTTGTGTCATTTTTGGGGGTGATTAATATATATACATTGTAAATGTAAATAAAAAGATTTTACTATTATGACTTTAAAAGGTATTTGATTAGGCTTGTTGAAGACCTGCATGTTTATTGTTTGTAAATAAAATTTGTAAATTTAAATAATAATGTACTTGAATTATATTTATATTTAAATATAAATTTAAATATACATTTTCACATATTTACCTATTGACTTTTTGTAGGGTGTATCATATACAACAAAAAAATAAATAGATTTGACCGTTTTAATTTTAAAAGATGTTTGATTAGGTTTGCCGAAGACCTGCGTGTTTATTGTTTGTAAATGTGAATAAAATTAGAAAATTTAAATATAAATGTATTTGAAATGATCATTATATATAAATATAAATGTTCACATAGTTACCTATTGAATTTTTGTTGGAATCTGCCTTATATGTTTTTGTGTGTCAGGGCTCAAGTTCTCGGGTGGATCATGACGCCGCCAGTGAGATGAGCAGTGCTGGAAGTTACTCCGTTCCACGCCGACTGACCAGCCATTTGGGCACTAAGGTTAACTAGTACTAGATTCTCAATGCTAAAATGACTTGCTGTGACGATTGAAAGCATCATGCATCAAGCAGCATGCATCACTTTAATCAAGTCTGCATATGCTTAGGTGGAAATGGTGTACTCGCTGCTGTCCATGCTAGGCACCCATGATAAAGACGACATGTCTCGCACCCTCCTGGCCATGTCGAGCTCTCAGGACAGCTGCATCGCCATGCGTCAATCCGGCTGCCTGCCGCTGCTCATCCAGCTCCTCCACGGCAACGACAAGGACTCCGTGTTGCTTGGAAATTCCCGCGGCAGCAAAGAGGCCCGGGCGAGGGCCAGTGCCGCCCTGCATAACATTATCCACTCGCAGCCCGATGACAAGCGCGGCCGGCGGGAGATCCGGGTGCTCCACCTGCTGGAGCAGATCAGGGCTTACTGCGAGACCTGCTGGGAGTGGCAGGAAAGCCATGAGCGAGGCGTGGACCAGGACAAGAACCCAAGTGAGACCCAATATATCTCGCGCTGATGTATGTTAGGTGTCAGGAATAGCACAGAGGGATGGGACATGGTATCCTTGCGGTACCATTATTTTTAGTTGTAGTTACTGTGTGGATTAATAGAAGTGTTTTCTCATCCTTGTGTTGGTTTCAAAACTCACTGACAGTATTTTAAATGGACAATTTTTTGTATTTAGTTTTTTACTTAATTTTGTGTAAATTTATAGTAGAATATGTGTTCTTTTAATTTCAGTGCATACTTTTTGTGCACATTTAGCTGTCATTAAAGTACATATAGTATTTATTAATATTTTGAATTATCTTTTTATATTTTAAATATATATTTTATATAATTTTCATTTTATTTTTGATTTTATGTGCTTTTGTCATGTAATATTTCTTTTTAGCTTTGTTTTATTTTTATATTTGCAGTTTTAGTTTTATTAATTTTATGTGCTTTTGTCACTTTACTTTTTATACTAGTTAATATTTATTATTTATTTATATAGTATATATATATATATATATATATATATATATTTCTAAGAATTTATTTTGATTTTTAGTAATTTTAGTACTTAAACTTATTTCAGTTAGTTGCATTTTTTAGTTTAACATTTTTAAGTTGACGTTTTGCATATAATATTTGTTTTATTCTATTTCAGCTTTATTTCAGTTAACAACATGATATTTAAAAATAATATTTCAGTTTTAGTCTATAGTCATTTTAAGTACATAACAACCCTGTTATGTGTATATCAACATAAATTAGGCAGTGAATCTGATGCATCTGCATTAGCCATTTAAAAGTCAACCACAGTAATATACTGGCCTATATGTCCCTAATATATTGCTGTAGTAAATGCAATGCAATGCTTTTTTATTCTATCCCATATACTACAAACTTTTTATTAATTTATAAATGTGATTCATTTGAAATGCTTTGATGGGAAGGAGCTTAATGGATGACTTAACTCTTCTAAGTGGGTTGACGCGTAATCAATATATGTGGAGCTGTACAACCTCATTAACATACTTATGCCTTCACTGCAGTGCCTTCACCAGTCGAGCATCAGATTTGCCCAGCGGTTTGTGTTCTCATGAAACTTTCCTTTGATGAAGAGCACAGGCATGCGATGAATGAGCTTGGTAGGTTTTCCAAAATTATAAATGAAACTTGTCCTTCTGTTTGTTCTTGTTAGACATTGAAAAACCTCAAATGTAAATCTCATTGGCTGAATATTTCAATGCATTGTTTATGCAGGTGGTCTTCAGGCGATTGGGGAGCTGCTGCAGGTAGACTGTGAGATTTACGGTCTTACCAATGATCACTACAGTGTTACACTAAGACGATATGCGGGAATGGCTTTAACTAATCTAACCTTTGGAGATGTAGCCAACAAGGTGTGTTATTTCTCTTATCATTGTCTCTCATCATTTCCATTTAGTGTTTATTATTGCATTTAATTACTTTCTGGTTTTGCCCGCAGGCTACACTTTGCTCAATGAAAGGTTGCATGAGGGCCATGGTAGCTCAACTAAAGTCAGAGAGTGAGGACCTGCAGCAGGTATAATTGTTTGGGAATTCATGTCATAATTTGAATATTTAAATAATTTAAAAAACAAAACATAGTATATGCATAGTCATGCACGGCACCAAAAGGAAAGACATTAATCTTAAGTTACTGTACTAAGAAGCTCTATACTGTTTTAGGTTATTGCCAGTGTTTTGAGGAACCTCTCATGGCGAGCTGATGTGAACAGTAAGAAGATCTTGCGAGAAGTTGGCAGTGTTAGAGCCCTGATGGAGTGTGCCTTAGAAGTTCAGAAGGTGAGGAGTCTCTGAAACTCTTTAATAATTTCTGTATGAATGCAAACGAACTGTTCAGTCATTAAGGAACTGGTCTTCTTATCTTACAGGAATCCACATTAAAAAGTGTCTTGAGTGCCCTTTGGAATTTATCAGCACATTGCACTGAAAACAAAGCTGATATCTGTACTGTTCCTGGAGCGTTGGCATTTTTAGTGAGCACTCTAACATACAGAAGCCAAACCAACACCCTTGCCATAATAGAAAGTGGTGGTGGCATCTTGAGAAACGTGTCAAGCCTAATTGCCACAAATGAGGAGCACAGGTAGAATATGCTTTCTAAAAGCTGCATACACTCACATATTTTTAATATGTCCACATGGCAGCAAACCTTTTCCTCTTTTTGTTTATTTCAGGCAAATGTTAAGGGAAAACAGCTGTCTTCAGACTCTTCTTCAGCACCTTAAATCACACAGTCTGACGATAGTGAGCAATGCCTGTGGGACGCTGTGGAACCTGTCTGCTCGGAACGCAAAAGATCAAGAGGCATTATGGGATATGGGTGCAGTCAGCATGCTGAAGAACCTCATACACTCCAAGCACAAGATGATAGCTATGGGAAGTGCCGCTGCTTTGAGAAACCTCATGGCGAATCGGCCTGCCAAGTATAAGGATGCCAACATCATGTCTCCTGGATCCAGTCTACCGTCTCTGCATGTAAGAAAACAGAAAGCACTAATTGAAGAACTAGATGCACAGCACCTCTCTGAAACCTTCGATAACATTGACAACCTGAGCCCGAAAGCCTCCCAACGGCCCAAGCCAAGACATAAGCATAACGTCTACGGCGATTATGATGGTGTCTGTCGATCAGATGGCTATAACCCCAATGGAGTTGGAGTTCGATCACCTTATATGAACACTCCAGTGCTCTCAAGCCCATCATCTCGAGACAACAGAGGAAATGGAGAAAGCATCCGAGCTGAGAGGGACAGAAGTCTAGATCGAGAGCGAAGGGGTTTCCATTCCGATGTGGAGGCTGCCAAGCGAATGGTGCAGATTCCCACGACTGCAGCTCAAATTGCGGTTGTTATGGAGGAAGTGCAGAGCATGCACTTAAGTATGGATGATAGAACCGCAGGATCCACACCGGACCCTCACGTTGTGCAAGACGACATGATCCGACGCCAAACTGCTGTTCATGGTCACCAAAATATGTACAGCTACAGCAAAACTGACCCTTCGGGCAGACCATGCCCAATGCCCAAACTGGAGTACAGAGCTTCTAATGACAGTCTGAATAGTGTCAACAGCACTGATGGCTATGGAAAGAGAGGTCAAATGAAGCCCTCAGTGGATTCCTATTCAGAAGATGATGAAGGAAAATGCTGTGTCTACAGAAAATATCCTGCAGATCTTGCCCATAAAATACACAATGCGAATCACATGGAAGATGACAATGGCGATCTGGATACACCTATTAACTACAGCTTGAAGTATTCTGATGAACAGCTCAACTCTGGTCGACAAAGCCCAAGCCAGAATGAAAGGTGGGCAAGGCCGAAGCTCCTTGATGATGAAATGAAACGGCCAGATCAGAAACCACAGAGATCGCAAAGCCCAGGATACCCCATGTACACTGAAGCCAGCAGTGAAGGAGAAGATAAGCTAAAAAAGTACCAGCCAAGGTTTGTTCAACAGGATCTGCCTGGATTTAGGTCAAGGGGCTCAAATGAACAAATTAACAGTGGGTCAAGTCATGGACTTAACAAAAAGATCTCTCAGACTATCTGCACTGTTGATGATTATGCCGACGACAAACCAACAAACTACAGTGAGCTTTATTCAGAAGAAGAGCAGCTTGATGAGCAAACTCCAAACTACAGCATGAAATACAATGAGGATCATCATGTAGAACAGCCTATTGATTACAGCTTGAAGTACTCTGATGCTTCCTCCAAGAAGGAAATGTTTAGACATTCAAAGCCATCTTCTACCCAAGGTTCTGTCAAAGACCATTTAAGCCAAGCTAGTTCCTCCTCTGTGGCTTCTTTAAAGAACCAGGGTAGGCAAAAGCAGCTCCATCCTTCGTCTACTCAAAGCAGAGCAGGACCAACGAGAGCAGTTCAGAAGAACCCAGCATGCAAGGCTCCCACGATAAATCAAGAAACATTACAGACGTATTGTGTGGAGGACACGCCCATTTGTTTCTCACGTGGTAGCTCTTTATCATCATTGTCCTCCGAGGAAGATGAAATGGAGAGCTGCAAGCGTAATGTCAACTCGGCCAATAACTACCCAACTCTACCTATATCAGAAAAAGAATCCACTAGTAACATTGCATCTGACCAACGCACATCTGAGAGCCAATCATCAGGCCATTATGTTCGCATCAAGCCTCCACGACATCACTTGGGACATGGAGATGCTTCCAGGCATCACAAAACAGTGGAATTTTCATCAGGTGCCAAATCACCATCCAAAAGTGGTGCCCAGACACCCAAAAGTCCCCCTGAACATTATGTACAAGAGACTCCGCTCATGTTCAGCAGATGCACGTCTGTCAGCTCCCTTGACAGTTTTGAGAGTCATTCCATTGCAAGTTCTGTGCAGAGTGAGCCATGCAGTGGGATGGTAAGTGGGATTATCAGTCCGAGTGATCTGCCTGATAGCCCAGGACAAACAATGCCGCCAAGTCGCAGCAAGACACCACCACCTCCACCACCACGAACCACGTCAGTGAAACAAAAAGTTACTGTGCCACCCCATTCTGAAAAACGTGATTTGGCTCCAAGACATGCAGTTGTAAGTGCTGCTGTACAGAAAGTGCAGGTTTTACCAGATAATGATACTCTTTTACATTTTGCCACAGAAAGCACTCCAGATGGCTTCTCTTGTGCTTCGAGTCTTAGTGCACTAAGTTTAGATGAGCCCTTTATTCAGAAAGATGTTGAGCTGAAGATAATGCCCCCAGTTCATGAGGATGACCAATGCAATGAAACAGAGCTTGAGAAAGAAGACATTCAAGAGCCCAAGGTTCAAGAGAAACCACCATCAACAATTGAACCTAGAAAAGACATCTTGGATGACTCGGATGATGATGATGACATAGAGATTCTAGAGGCTTGTATTAACTCAGCAATGCCAACAAAATCATCAAGAAAACCAAAAAAGCAATCGCCCTCAAGCACCTCTAGAATACCCCCACCCGTGTCTCGCAAGCCAAGTCAGCTCCCAGTTTATAAATTGTTGCCACCACAAAACCGAGGACAGCAGCAGAAGCATGTTGCCCTCACACACTGTGAGGATATGCCCCGGGTGTACTGTGTGGAGGGAACACCCATTAACTTTTCCACAGCAACGTCTCTCAGTGACCTCACAATTGATTCACCCCCGAATGAACTGGCGGGTATTGAAAGTTCAGCTCCCCATGCAAAAACATCTGGTCAAAGACGAGACACTCTGCCAGAGGGGAAAAGTGCAGAGGCTAAAGATACAGGTTTATCACCTCCCATTCAGTCTGCCCTGGCTGAGAACGAAGGGGACGATATTCTTGCAGAGTGTATAAATTCGGCAATGCCCAAAGGCAAAATTCACAAGCCATTTAGAGTGCAGAAGATGCCTGAACAGGCTCAGCATCCATCCACCGCCACTGGCAACCTAGTTCAGCAAGACTTGGAAAAGAAAAAGCCAACTTCTCCTGTAAAACCTATGCCACAAAGCAGTGAGTACAGAGCAAGGATGCTCAAACGGCCAGAGGCTCCTAATAGCTTGTCAGAAGCAGCATCATATCCAGATAAAAACAAAGAAACAGAAAAGCAAGAGCCCAAAATTGTCACAAGAGAGTTTGCTGATAAGCTTGCTAATCCCGAGGTGAGAACGCGTCCTGGGTTTGCCTTTGATTCTCCGCATCATTACACACCAATCGAGGGCACACCTTATTGCTTCTCTCGCAATGATTCACTGAGTTCGCTTGACTTTGAGGATGATGATCTCGACTTGTCTAAAGAAAAAGCTGAGCTGCGAAAAGATAAAGAACAAAGAAAAGTTCCCCCTTTGAAGTGCAGTGTAGAACAGCCAGTAAACACCAACAGAGTATCGGCATTTCAGACAGCTCCAACAAAACCCATTCAAAAACCAGGAGGTTTTCCACAAGCACCCAAAGAAAATACAGTTGCAGTGTGTGATGAGAAGCAGAAGTTTTCCATTGAAGACACGCCTGTATGTTTTTCAAGAAACTCATCCCTTAGCTCATTAAGTGACATTGACCAAGAAAACAACAACAAAGATTGCTCACACAAAGACAATGCAACTCAGATGGAAGCGCCCAGGCCACAAGCCTCTGGTTATGCACCAAAGGCCTTTCACGTTGAGGACACCCCTGTGTGCTTCTCTAGAAATAGTTCCCTTAGCTCTCTCAGTATTGATTCTGAAGATGACCTTCTCCAAGAATGCATCAGTTCTGCAATGCCAAAGAAAAAGAAACAGCCACCAAGAAGTAAGACTGAGGAACCAGGGGTTAAGGAAGAAAAGAGCATGTTGGCTGGTGGTATTTTAGCAGAGGAACCAGATCTTATATTAGATCTCACAGACACACATAGCCCTATTTCAGAGCAAGCCTTATCGCCAGACTCTGAATCATTTGATTGGAAAGCCATTCAAGAGGGTGCAAATTCTATAGTTAGCAGTCTTCATCAGGCTGCAGCAAGTCTCTCCAGACAAGGTTCCTCTGATTCAGACTCTATTCTGTCTCTCAAATCAGGCATTTCCATTGGATCACCCTTCCACCTTCCTTTAAATCAGGAGGACAATAAGCCTGCTACAAATAAAGGGCCAAGAATACTTAAACCTAGTGAGAAAAGCACTTTAGAGTCCAAAAAGAAAGAGGAAGAAACTAAGAGCCTGAAAGGAGGAAAGAAAGTGTATAAAAGTCTAATCACAGGAAAGCCCCGACCCAGTCTTGAAAGCATGTCCTCTCAGCACAGACAAGCTCAAGCTCCTGTGATCTCCAGAGGGAGGACAATGATTCATGTACCTGGTGTGAGGAGCAGCTCTCCTAGCACCAGTCCGGTACCGAAAAAGCCCCCTCCACGTGGCCAAATGTCAAAACCACCATCTCAAGCACCTGGTCCTGGAAACTCTCCAAGAACCATGAAAATCCCAACAAGTTCTGAACCTAGTCCTGCCAGGGACCCAGCATCATCTCAAGGAGGGTCAAGTAAAGGTTCCTCTCGATCTGGGTCTAGAGACTCCACACCTTCTAGACCAGTTCAGCAATCTCTAACAAGGCCCATGCAGTCCCCTGGTTGTGCCTCAGTTTCACCTGGTAGGAATGGTTTGAGCCCATCCAACAAATTATCTCAGCTGCCTCGCACTACCTCCCCCGGTGCTTCTTCAACAAAATCTTCAGGATCCGGACGCATGGCTTACACTTCTCCGGGGAGGCAACTGGGCCAGCAAACACCAACGAAGCAGAGTGGCTTGCATAGAAGTACCAGTGGAATTCCTAGAAGTGAATCTGCCTCAAAAAGTCTAAGCCAGTGCGGAGCCTCAGGTCCTTCAAAGAAGGCAGAGTTGTCTAGAATGTCATCTACCAAATCCAGTGGGAGTGAGTCTGACCGGTCCGAGAAGCCTGGACTTGTTCGTCAGTCAACATTTATCAAAGAAGCCCCTAGTCCAACACTAAAAAGGAAATTAGAGGAGTCTGCCTCTTTCGAGTCCTTGTCCCCTTCGTCTACAAGCCAGTCACAGACTCCAGTATCTAGTCCATCTTTACCGGATATGTCCCTTAGTCTTCCCTGCCAGGGAAGTGGTTGGAGAAAGTCTCCTCATGGTCAGAACACTGCAGAGAATGGTGATTCTAAGTCACTCCGAAGGCATGACATCTCCCGATCCCATTCAGAAAGCCCTTCCAGGCTCCCAATCAACAGGACGGGGACATGGAAAAGGGAGCACAGCAAACATTCATCATCTCTCCCAAGAGTAGGCACTTGGAAAAGAACCGGCAGCAGCTCTTCCATTCTTTCTGCTTCGTCTGAGTCCAGTGAAAAGGGTAGAAGCGAGGACGAGCGGCAGCCCGCTAATCCTCCTAAAAAATCAGGCAAAGAGGGGGGCCTGGAACGCAAAGGAACATGGAGGAAAACAAAAGAGAGCGAAAGCTCATATGCACCTTCTATGACCTTAGACTTACCAGATCCAACTGGTGATGCTGCTCATTCATTGGGTGCTGCTATGTCCAAGACAGAAGATGTCTGGGTGAGAATTGAAGACTGTCCCATAAACAATCCAAGGTCTAGTAAATCACCCACAGCAAACACACCTCCCGTTATCGACAGTCAGTTAAGCAAAGGGCTACCTTGTGACAGGGACTCAAGCGAATCACACTCAAAACAGCCACTAGCAAGTGAGAATGCAGCTATGGGCCACCTGGGTTCAGAAACAAATCTGAATTTACTCAGGAGTAGCGAGTCTCTTGATAAAAAAGTCACCGATATCAAGCCTGCTCCAAGTAACCCAAACATTGGCACAGAGGTCCATGAATTCCCAGTTGCTGAACGCACACCGTTTAGCTCAACTAACTCCAGCAAACACAGCTCCCCTAGTGGTGCTGTGGCTGCTAGGGTAAGTCCTTTTAATTACACACCAAGCCCCAGAAAAAGTAGTGCTGACAGCACAACTCCAAGACCATCCCAGATCCCAACACCTATTACAAACAATGCAAAAAAGAGAGACACTAAAGGAGACACGACTGAAAGTGGGTCTTACATTGTCACTTCTGTCTAAGTTTGGACTTGCTCATAAACCTTTATGGTGACAGCCAGAAAACACTCATTACAGACTCTGGCCTTGTTTATAATTTGCTTTGTGCTTTTGTGGAGAAACCTCTGTGGAGGCCACTTTCTTAGAACTTATTGTTGTTGCACCGTGTATTAAGAAACTTATTCTTGCTGATTAATTGCTGTTTAAGCTAATGTTGGTTTCAAATCCAGAGAAGCAGCAGTAGGGAGGCGAAGATGTTTGACAATTTGTACTGTACAGATTTGATTATGTATATATTTAATTTAACCACACATCAGATTCCTGTATTTACCTTGACTTGACAAGAATATTGACTAATGGTGGACTATTTGGGATGCTGTTCAACTTCTGGTGGAATTCAATACTAATGCAGTTTTTTTTTTTTTTAGAACAAACTGTAAACCTGTATTAATTAAAATGTTAAACTCATTCTTACTGTTGCATATTGTATGTTACATAATGAATTTTCTCCTTGCATGATCCGATTCAGTGGTATAGTATTTCCTATAAAGATAAACATTTCTGTGGACATTTGACCTGTACTGATAGCTGTAGTGTAACATTTTACACTTTTGTGTGTGCGCTTTTGAAAGCAAGGAATAATCCTCAAAACTGTTGAATGATGTTGATGGTTGACATAGATTATATAAAAAAAACATAGTTCCATTGCTCTGCTGTTTGTGTATAGTTGTTGCCAGATGAGCCGGGTGTCTTTTCAATGAAACAATAGTCTTGGAAGGACTGAAGTAATGTTTGATAATTAAATTATTGCTGTAGGTTTTGGTGTTGGTACCTTTTTAAAAGCTAATTTGCTTCCCCTTTTATTTAGTACTTAAGCACATAATTAGATTCAACTTGTTTTGCCAAAACCATGGTGTAAATAATCACATTTTATTTGAGGTTTTTCATTTTTATTTTTCTCATGCAATAAAGTGGGCAAATCAATGTTTACAAAATATTTACAATAAAAAAATATGAAATTACTCAAATTGTATCATTTTTGTGGCTATGGCCTGCTTATTATAGACCTCTTATTAATTTTACGCATCTGTTAATCTGGAAAAAAAAAAGTAATCCCAATAAATTGTGGTCTCACATTTTTTTTGGGGCTTCTTTTTTTTTCTTCAGGAAGAAGAGAAAAAAACAAAAGACTTCTCTAAATTGAGTTAAAGAATTTTAAACTCCTTGGTCATTTAATGTAAACCAATTACTTATCCAATTTAGTAAGGCAAATAAATATCTAAATTCCTTCATGCTTCACATACAGTCAGTTCTCAGGAATGCAGTGCTCGCTAACAGTCAAGACTGTTATCAGCTATCATTTTGTAAATGCACGCAGACACGTTATGATGCTACTGCCATATATAGTACATTTAGTACATAGAGTACACAGTTTATTTGAGGGCTGTCTGATGGTTGCACCCTTTTTTCACAGCAATGATAAGCAGGCAAATAAGCACTGGTCATGTTACTTTTGCACTTGTACCAAGTTGTGGGTATGGTCTCACAGAATGTGAGATTGCATGATCAAAAGTTTTCCCAGAACTCCTTCAGTTTGTGCTACAAGAACAGCATTCTAGACTGAATACTGAAAATGGTATTTTGTTCTAAAGGAAATCTATTCATGCAATCACCATAAGAGTTCTTTGTAGTGGTTTCATGAAATCAGTAGGACTTCCTCCCATTTCCTGTGGTTCCGCCTTAAAGTGGCAAGCGGTGCAAGTATTGCCTGTTAGTACAGAGCAGCTGGTGAGGTGAGTACAAGACATTTCTGTAAAACTCAAGTGCGATTCAAACCATGTGAACATTCACTTAAGTGAATACATTTAAATATTTAATTAAAATGTATAGTTTGATTATTTCGTTTTTATGCTTATTTTCCTCATAAAATAGATAAAAGCATCTGCAAAGTGAAAAATGATTGATAATATGTGATACATTTACAGGACAAACGGAGCATTTTGGACAGCAGCAACTCAAGCAAAATGAACCAGACATTTTCAGACGATTACATCAATGAATCCTCAAGTGGATATGATTGTCCGTGGTGTTTTAATGAAAGTGAGACAGACCCTGTGTCTCCAGAGGTGAAAGAGTCCATGAGGATACTTTCTCTGGTCATCTACTGCCTGACGTTTCTCCTCGGAGTTCCCGGAAACATGTTTGTTGTGTACATTGCTGGAATGAAGATGAAGAGGACGGTTAATACAATATGGTTTCTCAATCTAGCGACTGCAGACCTCCTGTGCTGCCTTTCCATACCCTTCAGTGTGGCGGAGATCCTCCTTGAGCATCACTGGCCGTATGGATCCGTCATGTGCAAGATTCTCCCCTCTGTTATAGTCATCAACATGTTTGCCAGCGTTTTCACCTTGAACTTGATTAGTCTGGATCGGTTTGCTCAGGTGATCACTCCGGTTTGGGCTCAGAATCATCGTAATTTGTTGATTGCGCGACTGTCCTGTGCAACGGCCTGGCTCTTGGCTTTGTCGCTCAGCTTGCCTTTTATGTTATTAAGGCAAATTTTCACGTATGAGGAGTTTAACATCACACTTTGCACTTTTCATGCTGATGAAGAAGGTCATTCCAACCGTGCAACATCTGGAAGGTTAAGCATCATCAGATTTGTGTTTGGCTTTTTGGTTCCTCTCGTATGCATCACAACATGCTACGGATTCATCGCACGGAAGTTAGGCAGGAGTCATTTTCACTCTGGACGAGCGTTTCGCATCATGTTGGCTGTAATCGTGGCCTTTTTTCTCTGCTGGCTGCCGTATCACATAGTAGATTTGATAATAATGTACGGAGAGAACTCGAGTTCCTCTGTGGCTTTGGCAGTGGATCCGTTGGCCGTCTCTTTGGCGTATGTCAACAGCTGTCTGAACCCCATTCTGTATGTTTTCATGGGGCAGGATTTCAAAAGTAAGGTTAAACTTTCTCTAAGACGTGTTTTTGAAAGAGCTTTCTCTGAGGAGGGAACACAAGCGTCACGATCCACACAGTCGCAACAAATGCACTCAGTGTAGTGAAGATATCAACTCATTTATACTGAGTTCAGGTCATTTTTCTATGCCAAACCTATGCACTTTCAAACAAGACTTGTTCCACTTGCTTTAATATTTACTTTTTTTTTTTTTGCATTAACCTCCGAGTAATTTTCTAGACCAAATGCTCCTGTGAACTATCTTGACAAAAATATTTCTTTTAAAAACGGAAACTTCAGAAATGCAAAACAGCTTACTTTAGCACTTTTAGGAAGTGTCCATTCTGGTTTGTTCTGTCAGGAAGTTATGAAATTCATTAAGTGCATCTAAAATGATATGTGAAAAAACTTCTGCAATAAAACATAGATATGATATTGTTTTATGTTACAATAAGTCATTCCTAAACCTTAAGCAATGCTCAATCAATTTTTGTTGCCTTTTGTAGCGATTTTTATTTGAATTAACAGGGTTTTTGTGAACTAGTTCATGACAAAGCGATTTCTTGTTTAGAAGAAAGCTTGTTTCGAAAGCTCAAAAGCAGATTGCAGTTTGTAATACTGATGCCATTTTTAGGCAGATGCTGTACATTTTGAGGAAGTCAATGGTGTGTCTTTTGATGGGATGTGGTCCACAGGCTGAACGCTCATCGTGATTAAAAATACATGTACATGAATATAGTGTCTTGAATACAATAGACTAGAATAGCTGCTAATGCTATACTATTACTGTGTGTGTAAAGTCAATCCAGATTTTCATATTTTACTGATTATGACATTGTCTTCGATCATTTTATAGTTTTGCTATAATATTGTTTTCACTTTACTGTTGTTTCATGATCATTACAAATTCAAAATGACACTTAATTTGGACAAAAAGTTTATTCAGTATTATATTTGAGCTTTATGGAATACTTGATTTTGATTAGTCTGTGGTGTCATTCTTTAGCCAAATATTTAACAAGGTCAAACTGTAGGCTATAACTGATCGTTGTCTCAGTCAAATGTTTTATTTTCCTACACAGCCTTTCAAATGTCTCTCATATCACTCCACACTCTCTCTTCTCACACAATAAAACTATAGCCTATTTAAACCCAAATCATATTTTATGTCATTTCATTTCGTTAGTTTATTTGTAAGTAGTTATGTAATTGTCCTGGTTACCCTTTTGGTGAAAATGACTGATTGACTTTACATTGTCTCTCATTTCTTAAAATAAAAGGCCTACTTTCACTTTAATGTCTGTTGTATTAATAGTAGAATAGTTTCCTCTACAATCAAGTGAAGTATAAATTGAGCTTAAAGGGATAGTTCATTACATCTTGGATGCCCTGGGGGTAAGCAGATAAACATCACATTTCCTTTTTGGATGAACTATCCCTTTAAATGATCCTTACGAAAGTTAACCATGGTTAAACGTGGTTTTGTAGTAAAACCATGGTTAATTTTCGTAAGGGAAAACCTGTACTATTCGTGATTTTGTCCTGCACATAGGTAACCTAATTTGATGTTGATGTTGATGTTGATGTTATGTCTGTCATTTATTTAGTTTTTCGTCAAGCATATGCCTCACCTCAGAAATTCGCGCCATTCCGTGCACGTGCGCTAGGCCAGGCTAAAAAGCTAAAAGTGTGACAGACTTTGACACGGTGTTGACATTAAATGCACAAAAAGTCGTGAGTCATATGTTGACTAATTAACTTTAAAAAAAAAATGAAATTAGACATCCCTACCAATCGAGAACATTTTGGATTTAGACCTTTGAATTTCAGCATTCACCGAACGGTAAGTAGTTTGCCTCACTGCATTCGACACGAGACTTTAAAAGAACAGAAGCAAAAATAAGCAATTATTTTTTAGAATGCACGTTTTGCTGACTCTTTCCAGAAGAACACCCTTGTCTCGGTAATTTCCATGTTCCTCTTTTTGCGAATTAGTTACATGTAAGAGGGTGCCACTGCTGCGCTCTCAGCAGTAATCGTTTAGTTGATTCACAATGTGTTTTAATTACCCTGCAACTGGTCACCATTTCTTTTAAATTTATTTTAATCACGATTTTGCCGTCTCTAGTTCACTTAAAATATCCTGCAGTGTAAAAGCACCAACCACAGTCTCTCAATTAGGCTAATATGAGCTCAAGAATACTTAATATTTATAAAGAAATTAATAAAATGGTGTTTAGCATGTCAGACCACAGGATATGCCAACTTCCAAAAATTAAAACTATGCAAAAATAGTTTGAGGGACTTGGTGACTTGATTGTCATGACTGTTTTATATTGTGACAAATGGGCCTGATCCATTGTTCAAGCCTACCGTAACAAAAGTTCGTTACCTAGCATATAAAAATAACATTGCTTTTCACTGACAAATCTCATTATGCTTTGTAATATCTACTCAATGTGACACATACATACATGCTGCTGTACCATCCACTCACCACCAGAGGTCAGTATCTCCAACCTGATAATGTGCATCGACTTTCATCCCTCACACAAGTAGCTTTCTAACCCACCCTGCGTCTCAATGTTCATACTATCCGTCCTAAATAATATGTGAGATTATAATAAGTGTGTCCCCAAGCATAGTATGTTGAAAAGAGTATGCCAAAAGTCCCCGGATGGTGTACTATTTCAGGTCGATTTTTGAAGTGTGGATCCGTGCACACTCTAATGGCTAAAATTGCCCACAATCCATTGAGGTTTGGCGAAGGTTCGGTCCAGAACTACAAACACGAATAAAACGCGTTAGAAAAACTACAAACGTGGCGGATGCGCGCGATCGACGGTTAGGTAGAGAGGTTTACAAAAAGGGGGTTGAGTGAGTTACTAATAAATAATCAACACTTAACCTGGTAAAAAAATATTTATTTAATGTTATCCGTGTTATATTTCATCTGCAACAGCAATGTGAACTTTATAAACATCCATTTGGTAGTTAACTTTTAAATGCATCATTATGCAGAAAATATGAGCAGAGTTCTCGGCATGAAAGACCCGCGACTGGCAGGTCAACGAGCTACTTCTTTTCTCTCCAGTACAGTAGGAAGTTAAATGAAATGAAAAGTGGAGGACGTTAACTGTGACAAGATGATTGACAGGCCGGTTTACAGTGACAGGGTGCGTGTATCTATGCGACAGAGCGGTCCTTTAAAGACGCAGTTGTGTGACGTGATAGTATGTCCCAAAGCTTGCCTACTCTTCTACTACACACTCAAAAGTGTGTACTTTTTCTTCACCAAAAGAGTACATACTTTAAGGGCATAGTATAAGTAGGCACAGTGAGAATTTTTAATTAGTTTTGAAAATGGCAGCAGAGATTTGAATGAAAGAATAAAAAAATAAAAAAAATTGGTGTTTGAAAATCCCCCACTAACTCATTGCTAAAAACCATTTATATTCAAACTGCCATCATTGTCTAGATAATGAATTTCGAAATTCAAAATGAAACTGCTTTCATAATCCACAACATAACCACAAAATGAATTGCTAATTTCAGATGGCAGTTTTTTGAAACGAAGTCTTGTGAAAAGCACTATGGTTGTCTATATTCCTGCGTTTATTTACATATTGAATTGCTATTTAATACATGTATGTATTCGGCAAACACTTTTATCCAAAGCAATTTACATTGCATTCAAGCTATATGCGTTTTCTTTTTTAATTCATGCATTCACTGGGAATCGAACCTCTGAGTCTTATCGCAACATGAAGACTTAACCATCTTTACGTAGAGTTGACCATGATGTTTCCCAACTCAACTGAGTGTTGGTGAAACCTCTTACATGAAGTGATTAGAAGTGTTAAACGTGAGAGAAAAAAACATTCTGCACTATAACATTCTACTGTGAACTGGATAACGGTGAATCATCACAGACAGACGTGAGTTATGATTATTTATATAGTTATTTTACTGTTTGTAAAGATTCTTTTTTATATACGTTCTACTAAAAGTAGCATTTAATGGTTGCACATTTGTATCAGCAATACAATAGTAATGCAATAATCTGATATTTATAAATAACACATCTGACACATCATTTTAAATATGATTTATAACATTTACATTGACAATATGTGATATTAGCAGGATAATCCGGACACTTCAATAATAGAAAATGAACCAGACGGACTTTACAAGGGGAGTTGATTATCAGTGTCATTTTAACGAAACAGTGAGGAATTCTACGAGAGTGAGTTCTCTGGTCTTCTACTACCTGACCTTGATCCTCGGCGTTCCTGGGAATGCATTTGTCGTGTATGTTGCTGGATTGAAGATGAAGAGGACTGTTAATACAGTAGGGTTTCTCAATCTAGCGATTGCCGACCTCTTGTGCTGCCTTTCCACTCTTTACTATTTGGCACAAAGATCTCATCTTGATCACTGTCCGTATGGATCCATCATGTGCAAGATTCTCCACTTCATTGTGCTCATCACCATGTTTGCTAGCGTTTTCACACTGAGCTTGATTAGTCTGGATCGGTTTACTGTTGTGATCACACCGGTTTGGGCTCAAAATCATCGCAGCTTGTTCATCGCACGACTGTCCTGCGCAGCGGCCTGGACTCTGGCTTCAATTCTTAGTGTGCCTTTTATGATGTTAAGAAAGACTTACACAGAAAATAACAAAACATACTGCCTGCATTTTCAACATGATGAAGACAATTTTAAACTGTATAGAAGGTTAAGCATCATCAGATTTGTGTTTGGCTTTTTGGTTCCTCTCGTATGCATCACAACATGCTACGGATTCATCGCACGCAAGTTAGGCAGGAGTCATTTTCACTCTGGACGAGCGTTTCGCATCATGTTGGCTGTAATCGTGGCCTTTTTTCTCTGCTGGCTGCCGTATCACATAGTGCGTTTGATAAAAATATATAGAGAGGAATCAAGTTGTTTGGCAGCTTTGGCGGTGAATCCGTTGGCCGTCTCTTTGGCGCATTTCAACAGCTGTCTGAACCCCGTTCTGTATGTTTTCATGGGGCATGATTTTAAGAGCAATGTTAAACTTTCTCTAAGACGTGTTTTTGAAAGAGCTTTCTCTGAGGAGGGAACACAAGCGTCACGATCCACACAGTCACAACAAATGCACTCAGTGTAGTGAAGATATCAACTCATTTATTCATTCATTTTTCTGTGCCAGATCTATGCGTTTTCAATCCAGACTCTTTCCACTTATTTTGATATTTTCTTATCTAGTGCAATGACATGTGACTTACAAGTCCAAATACTTTTTGGGTCCACTGTAGTTTGATAACTTACTTATTCAGTGTCTTTTCTGATTAGATATTTTCAGAATAATATTATCTCAGAATAATTGCCAAGATCAAATGCTCTTGTCAAGTATCTTAACAAAAAATGGTTATTTATTTTAAAACTGAAACTTAATATGCAAAACAACATGGCACAAATAGTTTATTTTGACATATGTCCACGCTTTTGCTTTTGTTTCCTTTATTTATTTTTTGGGTCAGGAAGTTACGAAACTCTCATTTAGAGAGCATTCTAAAAAAAAAAAATCTTATTTCTAAAATAATTTGTTCTCAAACATCTGCAATTAAACCGAGATATGATAAAGAAGGAATAGTGTTTTATTTTACAATGTTTTTGCTATTCTTAATTAGTAATGGTCTTTTTTTTTTTTTTTTTGAGCTGTTTTCATCTTTTGAGACAGATGCTGAGGAAGTTAATGGTATGTCGACTGGTAGGATGTGGTCTACTGGCACTTATCTTGATGTCTGTGAATATTCTGTCTTAAATGCAAAATCTACAGTATACTAATATATTACCAGTAATACTAATGTCTTGTGTGTGTAACATCAATCCAGATTGTAATGCTATTATGTATTATGCTCTTTATTCAATAACTTAATAGTTTTGTTAAACTATAGATTTCCTATTCTTTATATTTTAAGCCACATATCACATGACTGCAGAGCATATAATCTCTAAAAGATATTATAGCTGAAGATTACAGAAGTAGGCTGTAGGTTTTAAGTTAGAATTACTGTCTTATGATCATTAAACATTCAAATTGTCTTTTAATTTGGACAAAAGCGTTAGCCTGTTCAGTATGCTATGTCTCTTGTATCACTCCACACTGTATCTTATCATACAATAAAATAATTTAAACCCACATCATCTTTTTATGCAATTTCATTTCGTAGTAGTTTTGTATTGGTGTCCTGATTTTTTTTTTTTGTGAAAATATTGACAGTCCTTTTATTTTTGCAAATAATAGATCTATACTCTACAATTAGGGCTCCAGAAATGGATGTTTTCACTTCAAACACCATAAAGTTAATGTTCATAGTGAAGGATAAATAGAATAGAGATTTAGATTTTTTTTCTTTATTGCTTCTTTACTAATCTTAACCTACTCTGTATTCATGTTTTTACTTTAGGTAATCTCATGCTCATAAGTAAACTAATCAGATGTTTTTATTATTATAATTAAGTAATTTATTAAATTTTTCTTCAGGCATAAATAGGCCTACCTACCTCACCTCAGAAATTCGCGCCATTCCTCGGAGACCCTGCTACTTTAACACTGTTGCCGCGGGTTGAAGTGACTCCAATAACATATTTATCACCTGGAATGCGATTTTAGCAGGGGAACCCCGCCAAAAACTGTGTACTTTACCCCCAGGAACCGATTTTTAACTGGGGACCCCCTCGAAACATGATTGGGCTAGTTTTGAGTAGCGAACCTTGCCTGCTCGCGCGCTGCTGCGCTAAAAAGCTAAAACTCTGACGGACTTTTGAAAATTACCAGTAAATGCACAAAAAGTGGGATGAAACGGTTCTTATGTTGACTAATTAACATTTTGGATCCAGACCGTTGAATTTCACCAAACAGTGAGTAGGCTAATTTACATCACTTTCATATCAGGATTAGCCAAAGGTGTTTACAGTTTTAATGAACGTGTGAGGGGAAATTAGATCTCGTGTCCTGCAACTGGTAACCATTTTAATCACTATTTTTCCATCCCTATTCAATTTAAACGGTCCTGCAGTGTACTAAATGTAGCAATATTACACAGTCTTTTAATTAATACCTCATAAATGCGCATATTTATTTAAACAACAGTGAAAAAAATGCTGTTTAAAATTGTTTTAAGTCACACCACAGCATATGCCAACTTCCCAAAAGCATTAAAACGATCCAAAAATATTTCTCATCGGGCTTTAAAGTTGAAGTTGACGGAGACATTGTACAAATCTTACTATTAGGCCTATGCTATGTAATTTTTACACAGTATAACACAACACCAGCAGAGGTCAGTATCTCCTACCTATCAAAATCCAGAATTTAATGTGCATCACCTGCGACTGTTTAGTCAGATGGACGTGTTTCTCTGCTCAACACATTTAATCTCTCACACAAGTGGCTTCCTCACCATTTCTCATAGATTAGACATAACATGACTCTTTGTTTGTACTGAAAATGGCAGCATTGATTTGGATAAAAGGGTTTTAAAATATGATTGAAAGTCTCCACCAACTCAAACCACCACCAACTATTTGCATAAAGCGTTTGAAATTCCAAATGAAACTTTGCAGACTTAATTACCCACAATAACCTAAAATGATGAATGTTATACATATACTCGTATAAAGCAATGCTATATAGAAAATCTCAACTGAATGATCATTTATATCAAGTGTAAACTATTCTTGTCCAGCTCTCTATACTATAAATACATATTAAATACAATATTACATTGCAAAGAAGCAATAATATATTCTAAATTAACATTATGAATTTCTGTAAACAATTGTATATATATAAATGCTATGTAAACAAAATTGACTTGCAATTGGTTGACTTCATTCCTGCATTTAGTTTTTAGCTTAACATCAGTTTTTTTTCAATTTATGAATTCCCTTCTGCGACAGGAAGGCTTAAAGGGATAGTTCACTAAAAAAAATTAAAATTCTGTCAGTAATTACTCACCCTCATGTTGTTCCAAATCTGTAAGACCTTCGTTCATCCTCGGAACACAAATTAAGATATTTTTTATGCATTCCGAGAGCTCTCCGACCCTCCATAGACAGCAAGGATCCTAACACGATCAAGGCTCAGAAACGTAGCAAGGAGCTCGTTAAAATAATCCATGTGACATCAGTGGTTCAACCGTAACTTTACGAAGCTACGAGAATACTTTTTGTGTGCAAAGAAAACAAAAATAACGACTTTATTCAACAATTCGTCTCCTCTGTGTCACCCTATAGTGCCATTTTGGAGAGTATCACATACGTAAACAACGTATGCAACCTATGTATGCGGATACGTTGTTTACGTTCAGATCAAAGCGTAAATAACATAAACAGCGTATCCGCGTACGGTGCGGCTGACACAGAATAGCATACGTTGTTTACGTATGTGATAGCAAAATGGCGCTATAGGGTGACGCGGAGACGAATTGTTGAATAAAGTCATTCAAGTTATTTTTGTTTTCTTTGCGCACAAAAAGTATTCTCCTAGCTTCGTAAAATTACGGTTGAACCACTGATGTCACATGGATTATGTGATATGACGTCATGCTGTGCGGCGTCTTTTTAAAAACTTAAATTCAACACATAACAAATTATAATACATCTAAAATGTAAAAACATACCATCTACTCCTTTCCTGCAGCGCTGCAGTTTTAAATGTATGTTCTTTTAATTCAGATAGGAGGTCATGCTGTGACGTATCGGTCTGCTGTTGGTCACACGGTATCACGTGATGCGAATTCACAGGCCAGATTTCACCAAGCTTGAACTTTGGAATGCAGCGAAATGCGAAAACTTTTCATACAGGCTTGCGTTTCCGGTCTGATGCATTCACATGCATATGAATGGAAGTCAATGGAACGAAAAGTGCAGTGTGACTGCCCCTTAACGATCCTTGCTGTCTATGGAAGCGTCAGAGAGCTCTCGGAATGCATCAAAAATATCTTAATTTGTGTTTAGCAGATGAACAAAGGTCTTACGGGTTTGGAACGACATGAGGGCGAGTAATTAATGACAGAATTTTCATTTTTGGGTGAACTATCCCTTTAACTAGCTTTACATAGAGTTGGTCATGATGTTTCACAGCTCAACCATGTTTGAAATGTTGGTAAAGCCTAATGAAGTGATAAAGTTGAAGAAGTGGTATAAAGTCTTGAACATTAGAGAAGAAATCATTTGCCAGGATAACTGTGAATCGAATCATCACACCGTGAGTCATGATTACTTATGTAGAGCTATTTATATGATTTTTAAACATTTTATATACTTTAAAGTAATGCTAAAATAACATTTATTTTGTTGCATATTTGTTATCATAATTAAGCTTTGCTGATTTTTAAAAGTTTCTTATCTGACACAACACTTTAAATATGATTCATGATTTTACATTGACAATATGTGATATTAGCAGGATAAACCAGACACTTCCGCTGAATCACAGCAATGGAGGATTATTATGTTATTTTGGAAAATCCGATGAGAATGAGTTCTCTGGTCTTCTACTACCTGACCTTGATCCTCGGCGTTCCCGGGAATGCATTTGTCGTGTATGTTGCTGGATTGAAGATGAAGAGGACTGTTAATACAGTAGGGTTTCTCAATCTAGCGATTGCCGACCTCTTGTGCTGCCTTTCCACTCTTTACTATGTGACCGAGAGCACTTTTAATGAACACTGGCCGTACGGATCCATCATGTGCAAGATTCTCCACTTCATTGTGCTCATCACCATGTTTGCTAGCGTTTTCACACTGAGCTTGATTAGTCTGGATCGGTTTACTGTTGTGATCACACCGGTTTGGGCTCAAAATCATCGCAGCTTGTTCATCGCACGACTGTCCTGCGCAGCGGCCTGGATTCTGGCTTCAGTTCTTAGTCTGCCTTTTATGATGTTAAGAGAGACTTACACAGAAAATAACAAAACATACTGCCTGCATTTTCAACATAATGAAGACAATTATAAACTGTATAGAAGGTTAAGCATCATCAGATTTGTGTTTGGCTTTTTGGTTCCTCTCGTATGCATCACAACATGCTACGGATTCATCGCACGCAAGTTAGGCAGGAGTCATTTTCACTCTGGACGAGCGTTTCGCATCATGTTGGCTGTAATTGTGGCCTTTTTTCTCTGCTGGTTGCCGTATCACATAGTAGATTTGATAATAATGTACGGAGAGGGATCCAGTTCCTCTGTGGCTTTGGCGGTGGATCCGTTGGCCGTCTCTTTGGCGTATTTCAACAGCTGTCTGAACCCCGTTCTGTATGTTTTCATATGGCATGATTTTAAGAGCAATGTTAAACTTTCTCTAAGACGTGTTTTTGAAAGAGTTTTCTCTGAGGAGGGAACACAAATATCACAAACCACCCATTCACAGCAAATGCATTCACTGTAGTGAAGATATCAACTCATTCATTCAGTTTTCTGATTGATTTGTGTTACTATTCTAAAGCTATTTAATTATTCCTTTTCAAAAGTCAGCAAGTCATCTAACTTTTATTCATGATTCCTGTTTTTTTCTATATTGTTTATATATTTTCAGTGATTTGTGATTAACTTTTGCCAAAGTTTAAAACCACCGTAATAGAATACTATGCTATAGTGTCGTCTTCTGTTTGCTGTCAGCTTAGATAAAGTTTGTAATATTTCACTAATAATGGCTTGTGGTTTCTACGCCGAATTCATGAAGAAAAATGAAAAATGAATATACATAATTTAAAGCTTGCATTTGTGAATAAAACTAAGGCTGATGATACATGGGGCAACTTTGGGCAACGTTCCCATCAATAGGCAACCAGGTGAGACACAGGGCTCACGACTGATCTAAAATATCCAGAAAGAAATGTTCCCCATTCTCAATGGGAAAGTGCTCAAGCAACATTGATCAAAAAAAGTTGCCCGGCAAAATTGCTCAAAAATTTGCCCCGTGTATCACCAGCCTAAAACATATTTTATTAGATTTTTTCATATTCTAGTGCTTCTGTCATTTTATAATTTTGCTGTTGTTGTTGTTTTTTTCCCCTCACTTTTGTGTTATATGGACTTATCATAAATTACAAGCAAAGTCTGTTATGTATAAACAGTGTTTTGCATATGAAGTGCAAAAATAATAAAGTTTAACTGTATGTTTATTGGAATGTTCATTAAACATTCAATTAATTTTGAGTAAAGATTGTTCATTATTAGTGCAAATAGTTGCTAACAACAGTTTTCTCTGGGTCAAGTAGCCAAAGCATAATGTTTTCAATTCTAAACATCTTTTAAAAATACATCAAATTCAGATATGCTTTAAAAGCAAAAGCAAAAAATAATCAGTTACATCTTTAGACACATGCACATTTGCTGACAAAACTGGCGGCTGTAACTTTCTACCAAAACAACTTCCCCTTTTTCCTCACGACATACTGTACACTCTTAAAAATAAAGCTTCTGTATTGGCATCAATGGTTCTATGAAGAACCTTAAAAATTCATGGAACCTATCAAATGCAGAAAAGGTTCTTTATAGTCAAAAAAGGTTCTTGAGATTTTAAAAATGTTTTTCAAAATGGTTCTTTTAGGAACCGTTCACTGAAAGGATCTTTTGGGAACCAAAAATGGTTCTTCTATGGCATCACTTTTGGAACCTTTATTTTTAAGAGTGTACTCAAGCGATATACAATATATATTGCTGCCCAGCTCTAAACTGCTAAATGCTAAAAGTTCCTGTGTGTGTTGAGCTGAGAACTGCTGATTGCGACTGATTGTTCTAGTTTTGTCTGTGAAGAATGTGGCGAAATCATCAGCAGTTAAAGAGGTGGTGGAGGGGGACAGAGGAGAGAATTTAATGTTTTGAAGAGATTACGTGAAGCGCTGTTGATCTTGTTGTGGAAATATGAAGTTTTGGCAGTATCGACTTCAGCAGAGAAAGATGAAAGCACAGACTGATACAAACTCTGGTCTGATGGATCTTTTGATTTGCACCATTTTCTCTCTGCTGCCCTGAGTTTGGTCCGATGCTCACGAAGAACATCAGATAACCAGGGGTTAGAAGGGGTAGTCCGTGCTGGCCTGGAGGAGACTGGAGAGAGGACAAATATCGTCTAGACAAGAAGTTAAAGTGGAGCATAAAGTGTCAGTTGCTGCATTCACATCCAAGGAGCGTAGGTTTTGCCTAAAAGTAACTGGAAGAGCGGTTGATGGCACACAGGTAGCAAGATGTAGGTTAAATGTTATGAAGAAATGATCAGAGATGTGTAGGGGTTTTACCAAAATGTTGTCTGCAATATAATTGCGTGTGTAAATTAAGTCAAGCTGATTGCCTGATTTGTGAGTGCATGTGGTGGTAAGGTGTTTGAAATCAAAAGAAGCCAGGAGTAAATGGAAGTCTGTAGCATAAGGCTTGTCCAGATGAATGTTGAACAGTCACCAAAGACTACAAGTGGACTGCCATCCTCGGGGAATGATGACAGCAGCCCATCCAACTCCTCTAGGAAGGTGCCCAGTTGACCAGGAGGGTGGTAAATTACTACAACAGGAAGTTTTAAAGGAGCTGTTACTGTAATAGCATTAGGGGTGTCCCCGACTAAGGATGTACATAGTCAAATCAGAATTGTCAAGTCTTGCCAATAGTCGACTGATAGTCGAATCGTGTGCGTGTTTATTTTCTTTCACACGCAGCACATACAGGTGCATCTCAATAAATTAGAATGTCGTGGAAAAGTTCATTTATTTCAGTAATTCAACTCAAATTGTGAAACTCATGTATTAAATAAATTCAATGCACACAGACTGAAGTAGTTTAAGTCTTTGGTTTTTTAATTGTGATGATTTTGGCTCACATTTAACAAAAACCCACCAATTCACTATCTCAACAAATTAGAATATGG
>NW_015542364.1:265463-287651 GCF_001515605.1 Sinocyclocheilus anshuiensis | reverse complement strand
CCAGTGGTCCAAAGTCCTCTTTTCAGATGAGTTTTGTGTTTCATTTGGAAACCAAGGTCCTAGAGTTTGGAGGAAGGGTGGAGAAGCTCATAGTCCAAGTTGCTTGAAGTCCAGTGTTAGGTTTCCACAGTCTGTGATGATTTGGTGTGCAATGTCATCTGCTGGTGTTGGTTCATTGTGTTTTTTGAAAACCAATGTCACTGCACCTGTTTACCAAGAAATTTTGGAGCACTTCATTCTTCCTTCTGCTGACCAGCTTTTTGAAGATGCTGATTTCATTTTCCAGCAGGATTTGGCACCTGCCCACACTTCCAAAAGCACCAAAAGTTGGTTAAATGATCATGGTGTTGGTGTGCTTGACTGGCCAGCAAACTCACCAGCCCTGAACCCCATAGAGAATCTATGGTGTATTGTCAAGAGGAAAATGAGAAACAAGAGACCAAAAGATGCAGATGAGCTGAAGGCCACTGTCAAGGAAACCTGGGCTTCCATACCACCTCAGCAGTGCCACAAACTGATCACCTCCATGCCACGCCGAATTGAGGCAGTAATTAAAGCAAAAGGAGCCCCTACCAAGTATTGAGTACATGTACAGTAACATACTTTCCAGAAGGCCAACAATTCACTAAAAATGTTTTTTTATTGGTCTTATGAAGTATTCTAAATTGTTGAGATAGTGAATTGGTGGGTTTTTGTTAAATGTGAGCCAAAATCATCACAATTAAAAGAACCAAAGACTTAAACTACTTCAGTCTGTGTGCATTGAATTTATTTAATACACGAGTTTCACAATTTGAGTTGAATTACTGAAATAAATGAACTTTTCCACGACATTCTAATTTATTGAGATGCACCTGTACATAAAGCATACTCTTTTAGCGGTCGTGAAATAATTTATTTAAAAAAAAAAAACACCTACTCAAGAGTATGCGATTTCAGATGCAGCCAACAAAATGGTCTGTATACAGTACACTACAGTGAATGTTTTCATATCATTATTAAGTAATTAGTTTAACTACATGCTGCATTAGTAAAGGACAGGCTGAGAGGACGCTAACATTAGTAGTGTGAGATTTATTTTGATTATTTTATATTATGTGTAAATTGTTATATAAGTGGGAAATTCTGGTTTGTTTATGTATGTGACGTGATGGACAGGTTGGCGCGATGACATGCGCAGTGGATGTCATGTGAGACTGAGCTATTCGCAGGGAGTGTGTTGAGGGAGTAATACATGCGATGTGAGCTGTGAGTTAAATTCATTCTTGAGCTCTGACAAATAAAAGGCAGTAAAGTTCCAGTTTATGTCTATGCCTGCATTATTTCGACGGACTCATTCTCAAGAGACTGGAGTTTCCTCCTATGGTCTACAGCCCCTCTTACATTTCTGGTGGCAGCCGGTTTGGACGACGTGCACGGTGCGAGAGTGAACTTTCTCTTCGACGGGTATTAAATGCGATGGATGTGGCATCACGACGTTGGAAACTGATGTCGAGCGCAAAATTTCAGCTTTCTGTTATCCGTGACGTCTACTTTGCTTTGTGTTTCAACCGTGGACACATTTGTTCGTGCGTTTTTCACAGCAGTGTCTGATCACAGGGGATTACAGGGTAGGTTGGACCGGGAACTTTAAAGAAACAGGATGATGCGAACTTCATAGGGTAATCCTTGTTTAATTTAATGGACTTTTTGGGACATTTTATTATCGTGGGATACTGTGACTTCTGAACTGTGAACTATAATGAGTGAAGCAGACTCAGCACGCGATTTGCTTGGCGCGAGTAGTTTACATGCAGTGCAGTGCAGCACTTTAATGGACATTTTCCGCCTATCTTTTTGGGCGATGGGAAAGAAGATTTTCTCCACTGGTGCAGACGATTTGAAGTGACTGTGGAGGCTAGCGCTGATTTTGATAACGCCAGGTTAGCAAAGTTTTTGCCAACTTGTCTTGGTGGTACTACTTTTAACTACTGGGACAGTTTGCCTAGTGACATTACGACAGACTATAAACAAGTGAAAGAAAAAATTAAAGCTGTTTTTGGCAAACGAGTTTATCTGTCCACATTTCAAAATGATGTTAATGCATGCACACGCCTGCCTGGCGAGGCTCTCCCAAGTTTTCGCAGCAGGAATTAGGCAGCAGAAATTAGTCATTTGGTGGATGAAGCTTTTCCCACATACGAGGCTAATGCAAAGCATGGAGAAAAATTCAGACTGCTGGAATTTAACCTTATCTACAGCTTCGCATACATGAACAAGGTGTAGATACACTGGATGCTGCTTTTGCGTTGGCTCTGCAGATTGAACAGGCACACCAAGCCAGCAAGGTACTGCTGCAGTCTCACCCGCAACAGTGGACTTCCTCAGCAGCAGGAGTTTTTCCTGGACCTACCCTCAACGTTCTTCCACAGACTGTACCTACCTCTCCCTGCTCCACGATGTCTACAGTATTTCCCGCGGTTCACTCAGCTACATCAGGGGACTTCATGAAACTTCAACGGACCCTGGAAAGTTTGACAGAGAGAGTGGATCAACTTCAGCTTGAGGTTAACAGGCAGAGGTATGCCGGCAGACACACAGCGTCGCAGTCTTACCCCGGACGAGTCACGTGGGCGCACATCAGAACGTCGCAGGTATGACAGACATTCATATACTGACTGTGACTCTTTTTATGAGCAAAGTAGACCATCATACAGAGATACGAGTGGCGATAAGGTAGTGCCGGGCGGTATACCGGTTCATACCGAATACCGGTGTTTATTTTTCTTATGATATGAATTTTTGTGGTGTCGTTTAAATAATGTTCGGAACGCGGTTGAGGGGGGGTCTCTTTTCACTGTTGCACTGTGGCGAGGACACAGCTGTATGTGTTACTAAGCATGAAAGTTCCGAAACTGAAGCTGTAGAACTAGTAGAACGTGATGACAGAGAAGAACTCGTCCACAATATTCACATTGACCGCCACACATATCCACCGCCCGCTGCCATCAGCTCCCGCGTCTCACACACACGAGCGCGACTTCAGCACTAGATTTAGCAACTTTCAGACGCTTTTAGCGGCTTTTTTCCATAGAATATATATACTGACAAACCTAGCGACTTTTTTGGATAAATCTTAGCTATGATTCAGTTGGAAGATGTCGCCAGTGCTGCCCCGCGAGCGCGAGGTCGGACTCTCCCAGCGCAGTGTCGTCTCTCTCTGCGTCTGTTCTGTGCAGTGAGCGGCAGAGAAGCATTGCTTTCAGCTGGCCGTACCACAGCCGACTCGTCAATAAATGAGTACAAAACAGCGTTTCCAAGCACCTGTCGCTTACTGACTGGTTGGAATTATAAATATGAGCATAGTTCGTCTATTAATATAATACAAATTTGTATTTTTTTTTTTACTCCGACGCAGGCAGTGCGCTGCATGAGACAAAAAAAGTAATATAGCCAAAACCACTGCATAGCCGCTCAACATGCATCTACTGTACATGCATGTTGATTTTATCAGACGATGTCGCGATTATAAATGAGAGTGACTCCTGGTTAACATGTATAAATGGGTCGTGTTTACTCACTATTTAGAGTGGAATTTTTCTACAATATTCACTCATCATGACAGTAAAATAGGGCAGTAGTCAGTCTACTGCAGTAGCCTATTTCCTCTCTCAATCAGTAGAAAATGTGGTTTACATCCGGTCATGCATGGAAAAAATAAATACCGTCATATACCGTGAAACCGGTATAATTTTGAAAAATACCATGATATAAATTTTTGGTCATACCGCCCACCACTACGATAAGGACTATTACAACACGCAGATATGAGGGCTATCGTGATCAAAGTTTTAGGATGTCACCGGAACGTGGACAGCGCATTACAGCTCGGGACTCTCTGGATCGTGCTTCTTGTTCAGACAATGGTCGAGGCGACAGGTCATCGGATGGCTACTCAAAGTGGCGGAGTCATCGTCTCCAAGTCCTGGTCACGTGCGTTTCCAGTCTCCTTCACGTGTTCATCAGCACCAGGGAAACTATCAGTAGTTGACAATGAGGGCCAATTGCCAACTGCTACTGACACCGGGCACATTGGTAACGTTGTTGAACATCATGTGACTTCAGACACTGGTCAGGCCGTGACACAAGTTCCAGTTTATGTGTATGCCTACATTATTTCGACGGACCCATTCTCAAGAGACTGGAGTTTCCTCCTATGGTCTACAGCCCCTCTTACAGTAGTAGCACCTCAACCTTAAAACAATGTAATGAAAGTACACTCAAGTCCGACCCAAATGTTTAATGTCATGATGGTTACCATCAATTTGCATTAGTTTGTGTCCAGTTGGTCTCTTTTATGCATTCGTTAAGCCAGCGAAGTTGGTAGTGACGTGAAAAATCAGAAAGCGAACTTCAAACTCATCTATGCCACTTTTTCATTCTTAAAGTGCACTTTTGCCTGTTTGGAGATTAAATAAACTATTTCAGACCGCCGCTTGAACTGTGTAGATATTTAAAGATGACCAGGATTTCAGTGCCTGACCATCTTTAAGCACGACTGTTTGGATATAAAATGCTAACACTTTAAAATAGGATTACATTTGTAACATAATGTAGTAAATAATGTTCAGTTTCTTGCACAGACCGACTGTTTTGCTTCATAAGACCTCAATATGCCTTCAGGAGACACTGGTATTCATTTTGTGTTCCTTGATATACTTTTCTTTTTTTCTTAAAAACCAGTAGCCGCTGACACGCATTTTATTAATCACCAAGGACCACGGTTTCAGCAAAAAATCTTCTTCAATCTTTAATATAATCAGATGGATGTGTTTGCTGCTCATTATATTTAAAGGGGTCATCGGATGCCCATTTTCCACAAGTTAATATGATTCTTTAGGGTCTTAATAAAGTCTATGACATACTTTTTCTTTAAAATTTCTCAATGGTAGAGTAAAACAACACCTTGTCAAAAACAGCTCTGTTCACAGCAAGCCGTTTCAGTGCATGTCCCTTTAAATGCTAATGAGCTCTGCTGACCCCGCCCCTCTCTTCTGTGGGGTGACGAGCCACTCTCATGAGACTGTTAACTTTAGCCGCGGAACTTGCTAACTAGCACGTTATTAGGAAAGGCTATTTGCAAAGATTCATAAAAAAACCCTTATACTCCTTCTGTAGGTGAAGTTGGATCACGTATGATTCGCGCAAACATAGACACATTTAGGTAGATCGGGGACACATTCCCTTCAAAAACAAAAGTAATCCACTGGGTCTTGAACACAGAGGCATTTAGGCAGATCCGGGATCAGCGCATTCACTTCAAAAACGAAAGTAACGTTAATCCTCTGCGTCTTCAGCTGCTCAGATGTCGGGAGTAAATGACGACTGCTATGTTCATGATTACATCCAACAACTAAACACCTCAATCGCTTAGGAGACATTCTTCCCTGTTTCAGCGTCGAAACAATGGCGGACTGTTCACAGCTCACTCCGGGCGAGTCTAAGGTAAAACGCTAGTGTCAACATTAGTGTGAGGGGCCTGGGTCTGTGTGACATCACACAGCCAAGAAACTGAGAATGGTTTGATATGAGACAGGGGTTATTATTTATGGGGATAATAGCAGACTCGGGAAGTCAAAAATAGAACTAATGATAACAAGGCGCTCTGATTGTTTTTGTTGTAGAATACGATAGGGGATATATTCACACGTTATATAAACGAAAATGGTGGTGTATAAAATTGATTTTTTTTCCTCACACAAGTTTGTTTAATTTAATTTGCTGTGAAATTTGCTATTATACATGTATACAGCTTTACCTGCTTACATGCTCATTTAAACAATAATATATACAGTAGAAAATTTGGTCACACTTTATTTTAAGGTCCAGTTCTCGCTATTAACAAATGATTAACTACAACTTTTGCCTCAATAAACTCCTAATTTGTTGTTTATTAATAGTTAGTAAGGTAGTTGTTAAGTTTAGTTATTGGCGCCTTTTGGGTCAATATCACTGTAGGGTGCCTTTTGGTGTCCTGTACATAACTCATTTGCCATGATAACTTAACATAAAAATGACTATGAAAGGGTGTTTTATATTTATATCAAAAGCATAACTTGGTTCTTTAGATACATTTTCTAGATTTTTGTTTAGTTTTGTGTAACAGAATGCATGTTATTTTGCTATGTCCCATGCACTGCTCATTAAATTTGAATGATAGTAGAATATTGTCAAATCAAAAAGTAAAAAAAAATCTCCTATTAATATTTTGGTAAATAAGAGATTACTCTATTTGAGTGTATTGATCATTTGGTAATAAAAACTTTATTTTTATTTAATAAAAAAGAGTTTGTCCATGTCACCCTGTCATATTGGGGAATCCGCTCCTTTAAGAAAAGGCCATCTCCTTTAGTGACATCAGGACAACAGATTTAGTCAGTGTCTGTTTTTTTGAAACCACCAATATACCATTTTACAGGATCTTTAGGTCTCCTGCTTTGATAAAGACACCAGTACCTTAGAGTTTAGACTCAATTTGAGTGTATTGATCATTTGGTAATAAAAACTATATTTTTATTTAATAAAAAATAAGAGTTGAGAATGGTTGTCCACCCTGTCGTATTGGGGAATCCGCCCCTTTAGTGACATCAACACTAGTGACAACAGATTTTTTGTCTCTTCAGTGGCGGGAATTTCAACGGCTGAGGTGAGCAAGTTGGTGATTTTTCAATTGACAAATTTCCTTCGTATGAGTTTGCTTACTTGCTCTGCCAAAGCTTAACATGTCCACCCTGCTCAGATTCTGGTCTGTGTTTTGTGTGTGTTTTGCTCCTCATGTGCCTTCCTGTGTTTCCATATTTGGTCATTTTCCTGTCCTTGTTTAGTTAATTGTTTATTCCGTTCACCGGTGTTTGTAATTATCCCTTGTATTTAGTTTCTTCCTGTTCTGTCGTCCCTTTGTCCGGTCTACTCGTTACGTGGATGTGTTTCCTGCTGTCTCCTGTGTTGATGTACCCTGTGTTCCATGAATTAAAGACTGTTTCGTATATTCCTCCTTAGTTCCGGTTATCCTCATGTGTGTGTGTCGTGACGGTGGACATATCTTATGGTTTATGCATCGAATAATGGCCCATAATTATCTAAAAAAAAAATGTGTGGGAGCTCAGCTAATATGTTTCTATGAGTGTCTATGATCATTTATATAATGTAAACTATCATGGTCCTGCTCTTTATATTATAAATGCATATTATATACTATAATATTACATTAGAGTATGCCATATTATATTATAAATTAACATTATGATTTTCTGTAAGGCAGATTTCAAACAAGTTGTGGATATCCACAGCTGTAATTACTGTGGTTTTCTTGTGACATTCTATATTGAATAGTTGCCTTTGTCAAATTGCTTATTTTCTGTACATGTAAGCAATGTTCCTTCAAATTTTTTTTTCTTGCTGAGCAAAAGTTTTCTCTATTGGTTATAGATTTCGGCAACCTGAGCAAAAACATTCTTTATACCTTTATATCTGTACAGCGCGCACACAAAAAAGTGTGTAACTTTTAATGTCCTGCGCAGCGGCCTGGATTCTGGCTTCAGTTCTTAGTCTGCCTTTTATGATGTTAAGAGAGACTTACACAGAAAATAATAAAACATACTGCCTGCATTTTCAACATGATGAAGACAATTTTAAATTGTACGGAAGGTTAAGCATCATCAGATTTGTGTTTGGCTTTTTGGTTCCTCTCGTATGCATCACAACATGCTACGGATTCATCCCACGCAAGTTAGGCAGGAGTCATTTTCACTCTGGACGAGCGTTTCGCATCATGTTGGCTGTAATTGTGGCCTTTTTTCTCTGCTGGTTGCCGTATCACATAGTAGATTTGATAATAATGTACGGAGAGGGATCCAGTTCCTCTGTGGCTGTGGCAGTGGAGCCGTTGGCCGTCTCTTTGGCGTATTTCAACAGCTGTCTGAACCCCGTTCTGTATGTTTTCATGGGGCAGGATTTTAAGAGCAATGTTAAACTTTCTCTAAGACGTGTTTTTGAAAGAGCTTTCTCTGAGGAGGGAACACAAGCGTCACGACCCACACAGCCACAACAAATACCCTCAGTGTAGTGAAGATATCAACTCATTTATACTGTGTTTTCTGATTGATTTTTATTACTATTCTAATAATGTTGTTCTAATTATTTCTTTTCGAAATTCATCAACTCTTAAGTCAGCAAGTCCATCTAACTCTTATTCATCATTCCTGTGTGTTTTTCTCTCTGTTGTTGATGTATTTTCAGTGATTTGTGAACTATCGTCAAAGCTTAACATCACCATGATGGAATACTGATGCTTGATGAACTTTTTTTGGTTGCTATCAGCTTAGAAAAAGCTTGTAATATTTCACTAATAATGGCATGTGGTTTCTATGCTGAATTCATGAAGAAAAATAAAAAATGTTGCAATTGTGAATATAACAAAAACAGGTTTTATTTTACTCTCCCTTATCACAGTGATTTAGTAATTTTGGTGTTTGGTGTTATGGTGTGATAACTCAAAAGCAAAGTGCATGATGTATAAACATTGTTTTAAATATAAAATGCAAAAAGTTAAATTTGATCTTTATTGTAATGTTAATTGAACCTTTAATTCACTTGTAATTTGAATTTTTTATTTTAAATGAGGATTGTGGCTAGATTTAAAAAAAAAAAAGGAACAAATACATGCACATTTGGAGGCAATTACTAAGATAACTGACCACTGCAACAAAACAACTTTGTGACAGGAAAGTGACCAGGAGATACTTGTTAAATTAAATGACAGATTTTAAGATTCCAAATACTTTGCTGTAAATGTATATGAACATTACATCAGCAGTGACACATACGTTTACCGACAATTACTAAAACCAGCAACTGCTAAGAAATTTTGTAACAAGAAGTTCCTCTTTTTCCTTTTTTTTCAAGAGAAACTTGTCAATTAAATGACAGATGAAAGACTTAAAGGTTTGCATTCAAAATGCATTATCATAAATGCAAATGTAAATAAAATTAATGTCAAAATGTTCTCTTATAACACTTTTTGTACTATAAAATGCTATAAAAGTGACCTGATTCTGGATCAGTGTGAGCAGTATTAATTCTGCACGTCTTTTGTAGTATAAATAGTGTGAGTAGTTTATTCATATTCTTATTCTTGAGCTTGCTAAGTCTAAAATACTGAGAACCTACATGTGTTTGACCCATGTGGTGCAAAGGATTTATGACATCATGTCTCATATGATGGCAAAAAGAGCAAACTATTAGGCTATTCTTAAAGAGGGAAATGTCATAAAACAGAAAGTGAGCAACCATGACAAATTATGAATAGTCTTTCTCAGAAAAAGCATTAAAAGCCCACACAGTAAATGTATGATATTTAACTTTTATTAAAAACGAGACTCTATTCTATGTAACCCAATGAGCCTTATATGAAAGACGGATGCTTGAAGGCAGGATCACATTGAGTTTAATGGTGTATGTCTGCAGCAGCGTCTTTCTGTCCCAAAGGCTGCATCAAAAAACTATTTAACTCATTTAAGTTCAAGAACTAGGCTTTCATGCTGATATATAATGTCAGGCATTCTGAGGAAGTGCATTAGAGAAGTGCTTTTGGTTTTCACGCCGGCCGAAACTCATTCAAGCCGTCCAAACTCTTAAAATCCCTTGAATCCTCTGAGCTCTTCTTATTTGTTGCTCTCTTATGCTCTCGATCACGTGCTGGTTCTGAAACTGAAGCCTCTGGACCCACTCCTCACGTAACCTGAAAGAAAACATAGAGGATTTATGATAAATGTGCTTTATTGCTGTATGCGCACATAGACTTTACTGTAACAACTGAAGGTCCTACATACACAAAACCCTTCTTAATGATGATACAAGTGGTTTTGGAGAGTCTCATCTCAGCAAATATGTTTCATTTTTATGAACAGTTAAACATTTGCTAATTAATTTGAAATCTAAATTACCATTCAAAAGTCTGGAATAATTAAGATGTTTTTAAGGGTTTTGAAACAAGTCTCTTCTGCTCACGAGGCTTCATTTATTTGATCAAAAATACAGAAAAAAAAACAGTAAAATTGTGAAACATTATTGTGATTTACTGTTTTCTATGTGAATATATTGTAAAGTGTAATTTATTGCTGTGATCAAAAGCTGAATTTTCAGCATCATTACTCCAGTCTTCAGTGTCACATGATCTTCAGAAATCATAATAATATGTTGATTTGTAGTGGTTACGTTCAACACCGAAGCTTCGAAGCGTGTATAAAAAAAACAACACATTTCACATTAAAGCACTGTATTGGAGCTTGATTCGTTTTGAGAAAAGCACGTGATCTGTGACGTCCAAAGCTTCATTCACCTGAAAACCACGTGACTGCTTCAGTATCTGGTTCAAATGAAGCGAACCTCAGCGCTGTTTCCGTTACATTATATTACATTATAATGTGTTAGCATTGTTTTTTTTTTTATTGTAATTTATATATTGAGCTCAAAAATGAACTTTGGCCATAAAATATCAGTCTTAGGGCTGAGGCAGAGTTAAAATAAATTGATAATAGATTTAATTTATGAATTTATGCTTTATTTATTTTACTTATTTTAGTGCTGGTACACCGACACAAATGAATGATTTTGACAATAAACATTATTTATATAAAATATAATACAACAAAAAAAATCAGTTGTAGAACCAGATGTGAAACCACTGGCTGTAATGGAACATAACACTTTGGAAGGTGTTATTTATTTTTATGACCACTAGATGGCCACAGCACAAACCGTTTTAAAAAGCTTCGAGTAATGAACCTTTTTCTGATACAATTGTGATGAAAGCTTCACTGGTTCAGAAATCCACAAGGGCAAACAGATGAAGACAACCTCATAACACGACATGAGACAGGACAAAGAAACTGTGAAAAGGCAGAGCTATAAATATTAAACCAAACGAGGGACTAACGAGTAAATTAACAAGACACAGGTGAACAAAATGACATAATCAGGAAACTAGGTCACCGGGGAACAGGCCAACTGAAAGCACAATGAAAACTAGAACACAAACCATACATGGTTTTTATTTTTATCAATGCTAAAAACAATTTTTGCTGCTTAACATTTTTCTGGAAAAGGAAGAAATTTTATTTCAAATAGAAATATTATATAACATTATAAATGTCTTTACTGTCATTTTTGATCAATTTAATGCATCCATGCTTGAGTAAAAAAAAACTTTTGAATCGCAGTGTCATGGTTTCCACAAAAGTATGTTTTATGTTTTCAACTGATGATAAAAATAAAAGTTTTTTTTTTTTTTACAGCAAATCAGCATATTAGAATGATGTCTGATGTAAAGTGTGTATTTAATATTTATATTGATTAATTTTATGTATATTTTTATATTAATATTTTATAATTACCTGGTTAATCTTTTGAACTGTTTCATAGAAATAAACAAAATTTTATAATGCAATGTTGCAGAACAGAATTAAATATTTTTTAAATAGGCTGCATAATAATAAAACCATTTTAGTTACTTTTTTATGAGCCACTTCTATAATAATCTGCTTAGACACTATTCTGACTTACATTTATCACGGTTCAAAGTAGCTTCTCCAACATTGCTCAGATTTGGATCTGAGTATTAATAAACCCTTGGATTTGCTTTGAAGCCTGTTGCGGTTCATCTGTATGAACAATGTATTCATTACACACTCAGAAAGCCGCCCTCGTCTGTACAGCTGTAGAGCACTGCCTTTGATTTGAAGAGGTCCAAAGCCTGGAGATTTGTACCAGTGTATGTGCTAATCCACATGACCTTCCTGAAGGAAACACTAGAGGGCAGCAAAAACAAGCAATAGAAGCGCCTCTGGATTTACCCATTAATCTCTGGACTCTCATTGGGATGCTTTTCATTTCCAAAAGCCAGAAACTGTTTATGGATCCTAAACTAGGTCAGAAAAAACAATTACGAGTTTTCCAGTTTCCTCCCATAAGGTTCATTCCAGCAGGTTGGGTTTTGTGACTCAAGGTCGTTTATCAATATTATCTTTTCATTTCAGTTTATTCGACCTAATCTTTCTTTACAATTACCACCCAGGAAAATTAGCTCGAAAAGTGACAAATGGAAAGAAAAGCAACACACATTAGATGAAGTTATTCTGTAGCAGCAATTATGAAAGAAGAGATCTGATTCTCTCTGTTCTTCATTCTCGAGTCTTCATTTCCCATCCTCTGAACGTGGCTTTCGATCTTCTCTTCCCAATACTTCTTCAGCCCGTATTTATCATGAATACGTGCCAAATTAATCATCTGAAACAATGAAAGCAGAACATCTCGGGGTGACGGATAGCTGTGCATCAGTGCTTGTGGTATAACAAATCTGCAAATACACAAGCGCGCTGCAAAAACTCACAACACGACCAAATACAGAAATGCCTGCAAATACAGAAGAGCGCTGCAAATACAGCAACGCGCTGCAAAAACTCACAACACAAACAAATACAGAAACGCCTGCAAATACACAAGAGCGCTGCAAATACAGCAACGCGCTGCAAAAACTCACAACACGACCAAATACAGAAATGCCTGCAAATACAGAAGAGCGCTGCAAATACAGCAACGCGCTGCAAAAACTCACAACACAAACAAATACAGAAACGCCTGCAAATACACAAGAGCGCTGCAAATACAGCAACGCGCTGCAAAAACTCACAACACGACCAAATACAGAAATGCCTGCAAATACAGAAGAGCGCTGCAAATACAGCAACGCGCTGCAAAAACTCACAACACAACCAAATACAGAAACGCGCTGCAAATACTCACAACACAACCAAATACAGAAATGTGCTGCAAATATGCACAACACTACAAAATACAAAAAAGTGTTGCAAGTAACACAGACCACAACAGAAATGTTTCAAGGGGACCCCAACTGTCAAGGGTTGCCAGGGGAAAGGAGCTCGAAGGAGTACATAGGAGGCAGATAGTCAAACGAACAGAGTCTTTAGTAAATCCACAAGGGCAAACAGATGAACATAACCTCTTAACACGATGTGAGACAGGACAAAGAAACTGTGGAAAGGTAGGGCTATAAATATTAAACCAAACGAGGGACTAACGAGTAAATTAACAAGACACAGGTGAACAAAATGACATAATCAGGAAACTAGGTCACCGGGGAACAGGCCAACTGAAAACACAATGAAAACTAGAACACAAACCATACATGGTTTTTATTTTTATCAATGCTAAAAACAATTTTTGCTGCTTAACATTTTTCTGGAAAAGGAAGAAATTTTATTTCAAATAGAAATATTATATAACATTATAAATGTCTTTACTGTCATTTTTGATCAATTTAATGCATCCATGCTTGAGTAAAAAAAAACTTTTGAATCGCAGTGTCATGGTTTCCACAAAAGTATGAAGTTTTATGTTTTCAACTGATGATAAAAATAAAAGTTTTTTTTTTTTTTACAGCAAATCAGCATATTAGAATGATGTCTGATGTAAAGTGTGTATTTAATATTTATATTGATTAATTTTATGTATATTTTTATATTAATATTTTATAATTACCTGGTTAATCTTTTGAACTGTTTCATAGAAATAAACAAAATGTTATAATGCAATGTTGCAGAACAGAATTAAATATTTTTTAAATAGGCTGCATAATAATAAAACCATTTGAGTTACTTTTTTATGAGCCACTTCTATAATAATCTGCTTAGACACTATTCTGACTTACATTTATCCCGGTTCAAAGTAGCTTCTCCAACATTGCTCAGATTTGGATCTGAGTATTAATAAACCCTTGGATTTGCTTTGAAGCCTGTTGCGGTTCATCTGTATGAACAATGTATTCATTACACACTCAGAAAGCCGCCCTCGTCTGTACAGCTGTAGAGCACTGCCTTTGATTTGAAGAGGTCCAAAGCCTGGAGATTTGTACCAGTGTATGTGCTAATCCACATGACCTTCCTGAAGGAAACACTAGAGGGCAGCAAAAACAAGCAATAGAAGCGCCTCTGGATTTACCCATTAATCTCTGGACTCTCATTGGGATGCTTTTCATTTCCAAAAGCCAGAAACTGTTTATGGATCCTAAACTAGGTCAGAAAAAACAATTACGAGTTTTCCAGTTTCCTCCCATAAGGTTCATTCCAGCAGGTTGGGTTTTGTGACTCAAGGTCGTTTATCAATATTATCTTTTCATTTCAGTTTATTCGACCTAATCTTTCTTTACAATTACCACCCAGGAAAATTAGCTCGAAAAGTGACAAATGGAAAGAAAAGCAACACACATTAGATGAAGTTATTCTGTAGCAGCAATTATGAAAGAAGAGATCTGATTCTCTCTGTTCTTCATTCTCGAGTCTTCATTTCCCATCCTCTGAACGTGGCTTTCGATCTTCTCTTCCCAATACTTCTTCAGCCCGTATTTATCATGAATACGTGCCAAATTAATCATCTGAAACAATGAAAGCAGAACATCTCGGGGTGACGGATAGCTGTGCATCAGTGCTTGTGGTATAACAAATCGTCATCTTTCATCGGAGCATGCAATATCTGTAGATCCTTATTACACATGGACAAACCATTTTTTACAGGGAATGATTGTATTCCACGCAAACTAAGACAAACTGCACTTGACACATAATTCATAATCAAGATAAATGAGAACATTTTCAAGACGCTTTGCATTAAATGTTAGATGTTCCCCAATGTACATGCAGCACAATTTCACTTTCACTTCTGGGAAGTTCCTACTTACAAGTTCAGAAACTGTGCTTGACTTTTTAGCAATAAAATGAAGAGCAAATGATGCACATTAATATTTTCTGACAAGCATGGTCGCTATTCTTCATCAAAATGCATGCAAACTACATTATCCAGTCTACAATCACAATTAGATGTTATTACAGTCAGTGCCAGTTAACTTCCAGTTTGATTCTTTAATTGACAAGCCCTCAACTTGCAAAGAAAATCCACTAGATTCCTAAATCCAAGTTTAGGTTATAAAAATGTTGTGGAAACATTGTTTTGAAAGGTTATTAGAATGTTGAAATGTCCAGTATTCTTTCATAAAGAGAACGTTATTTAAAGTTACAAAAACATTTTTACAACATTCTACTAACTTTATTTTTCCCCAAAATGCAAGTTTATTTCAGCGTTTTTGTTGTTGTTGTTTTATTCTAAGAACATTGAATTGCCTAGTTTTCTTGTTGTGGTTAGAACATTATTTAAAGGTTACAAAATAGTTTTTTTTTTTTTACCATTCCAACTTTATTTTTACCCAAAATATAACTTTATTTGAATTTTTAATATTCCAACAATGTTGAATTGTCCAGTTTCTTTGTCGTGATTAGAACATTATTTAAAGGTTACAAAAACGTTTCTCACGTTTCAAAGTAACTTTATTTTCACCCAAATTGTAAGTTTTCCAAAATAGAACATTATTTGAATTTTCATGTTTAATATGCTGAGAATGTAAAAATGTCTAGGTTTCTCGTTGCGATAATGCTATATTTAAAGGTTACAAAAACTTCAACATTCTAGAAACTTTTTCTTTTTTATTTGAAAGTTTATTTTTTATTATTCTAAGATTGTTGAATTGTCCAGTTTCCTTTTTATGATTATAACGTTATTTAAAGGGTTACAAAACGTTTTTATAACATTCTACTGTCTTTATTTTCATCCAAAATGTTATTTGAATGTTTGTTTTTAATATTATGTATAGATATAATTATATATAATAATATATATCTTTAATATATAGAACATTAAAGTGTCCGTTTTTTGCGATTTTAACATTATTTATTTAAAGGTTATGTAAACGTTTCTTACAATGTTGATCGAGGACAAATAACAAGGACGTTCAGAGAACGTTGATTTCGGAACGCTTTCTCAACATTGAGAACATACATCAAATATTAATAAACCTATATAAAATCAAATTAATAAATATATGAACGTTCCATAAACATTACTTCAAGAACGTTTTGTCATAACTTTTACAAAATGTTAGTGAAAGTTGTGAGAATTTTCTCTGTTAGTTTGGATATGACACTCATAGGAAGTATACCTTTTGACCTTTTGTGCATGTGTTGACCAATTAACCTCCAAACGAGCTTCAGTCCTGCACTTTCTGTCAAATGAAAACATCAAAATACTGAGCAAATTCAGAAAGAATCATTAGTTGTGAACGACTCACAGATGAAGTACAGGTACAGGCCGGCCTGTGGGCGATCTGGCAGTTTCTCTTCTCTTTTTCGATCTCATCATCGTTTATTTCTGGAGCAAAAACACAAAAGACAAATGGAGCTCTGACCCGCAGTATCGGTGCGTTTAAGCCAAGAGGAATGCCACTGTTCCCATTGGAGTCCACAACTTACAACAGCAAACAGCACTGCTGGACTTACAGGCTTTAGATCATCACACATCACTCTCATCAGTGCCTTTAGTAGGAAACTACCAACAAAATGTACCATTCTGATCATAATTACCACGTCAGGGTCAAAAGTACTCCTGGAGGTCGTGTGGCTGAACTGGTGATGTCTTGGGTTTGATAAACATATGCTAAAAATGATTTTTGCTCCTTGTTCAGTGCACTGAAGCAACACAATTCTTTAACATTCTGTCTCAAAGAAATTACATGACATTCAGTTCACTTAATATTTTTTTATTTTATTTGTTGTTTTAGTTTTGCGTTAGGTACAGGCCGGCCTGTGGGCGATCTGGCAGTTTCTCTTCTCTTTTTCGATCTCATCATCGTTTATTTCTGGAGCAAAAACACAAAAGACAAATGGAGCTCTGACCCGCAGTATCGGTGCGTTTAAGCCAAGAGGAATGCCACTGTTCCCATTGGAGTCCACAACTTACAACAGCAAACAGCACTGCTGGACTTACAGGCTTTAGATCATCACACATCACTCTCATCAGTGCCTTTAGTAGGAAACTACCAACAAAATGTACCATTCTGATCATAATTACCACGTCAGGGTCAAAAGTACTCCTGGAGGTCGTGTGGCTGAACTGGTGATGTTTTGGGTTTGATAAACATATGCTAAAAATGATTTTTGCTCCTTGTTCAGTGCACTGAAGCAATACAATTCTTTAACATTCTGTCTCAAAGAAATTACATGACATTCAGTTCACTTAATATTTTTTTATTTTATTTTTTGTTTTAGTTTTGCGTTAAATTACCATCACAACTTTATTGCATTACATTGAATCCAATTAAATTTCTATATTTTATCTGTTAGATTTTGTATCATTTGTATACTATTATAGGTTTTATCAAGATTTTTACATAGTTTTTATTTTTTATATTGTCTGTTTTAATTTAAATTTTAGTTAAAGTTTTAGTAATTTTGTCAATTTATTTATTTTTTTTAAATGTCAATATCTATGTAATATGTTTATTAATTTTTATTAACATCTTTTAAGTTATTTTAGTACATCAAGTTAATAACTAAATAATAACTAAATAACTCAAATAAATAACTAAAAATAACTAAATGAAAATGAGAAATGTTGCCTTGGCAAGTGGCTGAAATAAAATATATCTTATTTTATTATAGGCCTAGATTTTATTTCAGTAAAAATGTATTTTATAAGTAACAAAAATAGTTTATGGTTTTAAATTAGTTAACTATAAAAACGCTGGTTGGAAATAGATGAGTAATTTTTGTTGGCTTTGACTGAAACTGGCATGGATATCCCAGCATGCTTTACATGGGACTGGATTGGGAGGATAAATGCTGAAATGAAGTATATTTTTGTGTTTTTGAGCAAGGTGTTTAATGATCAGTCATGTTGGAGATCTAGAATGGTTTGTCTTCTATTGTTGTTTTTGTAGTTGTTAGCAGCTGTAATAAAAGCTATGATGCATGTTGCTTCATTTAATGAGAAATCGCTGGGTTAATATTGCAGTTATCAATTACTTTTCACTTGCTGCCTCCTGTACATTATACTTAGGAAAAAAAGGTTTTTGTCTTGCATGCAAATATAGCTTTTTTTTTTTTTTAATGTTATCTGAAGCAGTTAAGATATTTTGGATCAACAAAAGTGAATAATTTTCAGGTGAAACTAACAGAATGATATGATATTGATCTCATGGAATTATTTTTTACTTTTTCTTTTGAATTTGACTTTTTAATGACAGATGCTCTTTTTAATGTTTGTTATGGGACATTTTAGACATTAACGTTTGTTTGCCAAGTAAGATGTAAAACCTGGAAAAATGAAAACATGCCCTAGATGTTTCCTCGCTGATTTGACCTCTTTGACCTTTGTCTGGGTTCACATCATATTTAATTTGAGCTAATGAAAATGACTACAGTATATTCTCAGCTAACAAAAATATGTTCTAAGCACTTTTGCTAACATTCCCATTATAAAAACACTATTTCTGGAAATTAAAAGCATCCACTTTTTTTTTTTTGAATGTTTTTACAAATTTGTTCTTGGTTATTTAAATGTTAAGAAAACATTCCATTGTATCATTTTGCAAACATTATGGGAATGTTAATTTTGAATGTTCTCTGAACAAGTAGTTATATATTAAAAAAAAAAAAAAAATCTTATACGAACATCCAATTTGTTATATTAATCCAGCAATATGTCATCCAGATTATAATGCTCAGTTATATGCACTCGTATATTAACCATCAAAGCCTTTTTATGACATCCACCTTCCTTTTTCTCCATTATTTATGGTTATATGGTAAAATAAACCCTCAGTAATGGTGCTGGAGACTCACACTCATCATTACTGCTGTAACTTTTGTCTGTGCTAAATATGCTCCCTGTAAGCGTCTGGCAGTGAGGGAGTGTGTTTAATAAGCGCTGTCATTTTCTCATTTGTCTGTGTGTAGTCACTCTGTAAGCATGACAAAACTGTGCTTTGATATTCTGGGCAGCTGCCTGCTGGGATTTGTCGGCCAGTCGTCTGGCTGAGAGATGTATTGTGTTGAGCCAGCCTGACGTGCCGTGAGGATTTGGACGTCTGTGTGTGAATACACAAGAGTAAAAGACGTTACACCTGCCTCTGGGCCCTTCACAAAAAACACCGGGATGACACTGAGCTAAAGGCCACAGTTGATGCAGATGCACTTAAAAATACACAAATCAATATAAATATCAAAGTAACTCATAGTTACAATGGCATGCACTATATAAAAGTCCTTTCAAAACTCTTTTGCTTCGTTTTTTGTCTACTTAAAGTTTCTTTTTTTTCTTCCTCAGAAAGGCATTTTGTCCCGCTATTCAATAGAAGTGCGCAGTTTAAAGGGGTCATATGATGCTGCTAAAAAGAACATTATTTTGTGTATTTGGTGTAATGAAATGTGTTTATGCGGTTTAAGGTTAAAAAAACACATTATTTTCCACATACTGTACATTATTGTTTCTCCTCTATGCCCCGCCTTTCTGAAACGCGTCGATTTTTACAAAGCTCATCGGTCTGAAAAGCGAGGTGTGCTCTGATTGGCCAGCTATCCAGTGCGTTGTGATTGGACGAATACCTCAAGCGCGTGACGGAAATGTTACGTCCCTTACCGCAACTACAGATCTTCTTTATGCACCAAGAGCTTGTAACACTCCAAAGAGAAAGGAACAATTGAAATCGCATCATATGACCCCTTTAAACAACCCCGTTCGTGACTAGAAGCCCATCACGTGACACGCGACAGCGCTACTTTACTGTGAATTGCGCAAGTTATTTCCGTCTGTTTTGTTTCTGTTTAGTTACTGTGCACTGCTGAGCGAATTACAGTTCACAGCTTGTTGCGTTATATTTGTTTCTTTTAGTGGCGGCCACTTCTTCATGAAATATTTACGAATCTTTCTTAATCTTAACACTCCAAAGAGAAAGGAAAAATTTAAATCGCATCATATGACCCCTTTAAATGTTACCTGCGTTGATTTCCACCCCAGGGGTAAAGGTTTGAAATATTGCATAAATTACATTTGACCGAAATGCTTGCATTTAAATGTTTTGCAATCTTCCTATGATAAAACTGCCCTGTTTATAGGGCTGGGTAAAAATATCGATATCTCGATTATAATCGAGTCTCAGTTGTACGAAACGATATCGATTCTTAAATCCCAAGAATCGATTAGTCTAGCCTGTTTTCAGTTAATGGACGGAACATTGAAGGGCACCTCCCATCCAATAAATCGCAATAAGCATTTTGCTTTGGTACTTTTAATATGAAATAAAGTCTCAGATTTCAAATTATGTCTATTGTATTGCAGTATTCAAACAATACATGCTGTTTTGGCGCTGTTTTGTGGAGTGATCGCTGTAGCGCGGCGCGCGCCTCAGTTCAATAAAAGCGGCAGCGCAAGGCGCACGTGAACTGATCACCTCCTCCACATTAATACCAGTTTCAACACAAAATAAACATGACTAAACATCCGAAGGTAAGTCAAAAGAAAGAGTACAACTTTACAATCCGTATCCTGTCTCATGTAATCACTCAATCAGTGTTTCAGCCGCGCAAAGACGTCAATATAATGGCTTGTAAACAATCTCAGTAATGTAACATTTACCTCAGAAAAAAACATATTTGGTGACCATAAACTCATTAGTCAGCTAGAAAAATAAACTGTAGAGAGGAGCATTTTGCTAAATATATGCACCATATAATATATTTATTATAACTTTTACTGTTCTTCAAAGTTTAATTTTTTTTATGATAGCCACCATTTAAATGTTTATATCTAAAAAAACGAATTGAAGTAGAAATATTTTAATATTTAACTTTTATTATAAAAACTTCATTAAGTGTAATTTAAGCAGTTGTATAGCCTAAAAAATCAGTCAGTTTTAACCTTCAATATTATAGTAATGTAACCATTATACCATTAACCATTATAGTAACCAACTGACTCTCATGTATATTTTACAGCATTAGTTAAGAGATTTTTATTTCCTTGAGAAAATTTTGCATGTGTACCAGATATATATCCAAAATAATCGATAGTGAATCGAATCGAATCGCAAGCTTGTGAATGAGAATCGAATCGAATTGGGAAATTTGTGTCAAAACCCAGCCCTACCTGTTTATGATCAATGTGCATACCAGTAACTGTAACATATTTATTTTAGATATGTGGAAATTACATATTTTGAATTACTTGGCTACTTTGGGCTGTTTTGGCTGGCCATTGGGCTAGTTTTGTCGCGCAGACCTGGCAAGCCTGGCTGTATGGAACAGAGCAGACGCTTTGAATTCAGAATTGTAGCATATGTCTTCCAGCTGAACTAAATGATTTTTATTTCTAAAAAAAAAAGCAAAACTACAGTGTGGGCTGTAATGTAACCGGTGTACGACCAATCACTGTCTGACACCGACTAGCAAGCCTAGTGTTTATGTAACTCCATCATTCTTGTTTTGCGCCAAATCGCGGCATGGCGACCCGCGCTATTTATTAATTTTTTTGCACGCTCCTGCGAGATTTGTGTTGGGTCCCGCGGGATCCCAAACTCTATGCAGCCCTCTACTTCTATAGCCAAGCAAATGCCGCTTTTAGGGTTTGAGATTTTAAACTTAATACAAGGCCCTTAACAATCTACACACTAACCACAATGGCGATGAACAGAAATGTGGTATTCAAAATCTCAATTAAGCTTAAAATAAACAAACTTTTAGGATCTTTAAAAGTTTAAAACAAACATCACGACAATCAGAATCGGAAATATTTTCAATTCAGCTGTTCTGATATTTGTTACTCAAATAAGCAAGTTTGTGATTAATATATCCTAGATCAGGTTTCAAGTGCAAAGGTTGTTAATTTTTTAATACAATTTTGAACTACAGTATGAATTTATGTATAGTAGTGAATTTATGTAGGCTATATGAATATAGTATATACCCATCTAACAAAAATAGGCCTATGCTCAAAGAATGTTTTGCTAACGTTCTTATCAAGTAATGAATGTCCAGCAAAATGTCCAGTTAAACAAATGAACAATTTTTTTCTTGGTTATGCACATTTTAAGGGATTTTATAATTTCGCAAACATTATGGGAATGTTACTGTTGAATGTTCCCTGAATGTTCTAAACAAGCAGTAACATTTAAATATTTTTTATATGAACATCAAACTAAAACATAAAAAAAAAAAAAAATAATAAAATCAAAAAAAATGTCATAACTTTGAG
>NW_015542364.1:260120-265066 GCF_001515605.1 Sinocyclocheilus anshuiensis | reverse complement strand
GTCATGTATAGTTATAAGCAATATTAATAGTGATTCTTGCTCAGGAATCAGAGCTAATAATGTCACTGGATGAAGTTTGTGGAAGCTTTGCACTGCAGTAAACACTTGTGGTGTGTGTATTAAGAGCATCTGAAGTGTATCTTCACCATTAAAAAGCTCTGAGATGAAGCGTCAGGTCTGAACCCAGATATCTGTCCGAGCTATAAACTGGAATAGACAAGCAGCTCTAGAGCATCTCCGCCTTACCGCAGGACTCTTGTAGGGGCATAGCTCAGGGTTTATGATGCGTGGGAATTTCATTATGCTCACAGAGGGCAGTGAAGGGGGTCCTGCAAGACCCACACGCTCACACAATACGAGACGTCCCAGCTCCCAAAAACACAAACACACACTGACAGATCCCAGATTCCCTGCTTGATGTCTGGCAGGAGAACAGTCAGAAAGACTTGTCAGCTTAAAGACTTATTGAAGTGATAAACAGTCCTCGTGTTAATTTAACAGGAATACTTGCATATGCAGCTGACTGCGAGATATGCGATGTCAAATGAATCATTACGGATCAAACCGAGATCTAAGATGCAGTGACTAACAAGTGGTTTGTGAATAAAAATGTGTGGATGTCATTTTATAGGATAAAACAAAAAACCCAGATTCATTATTTGAAGAAAACATGGTTTATCATTTCAAACTTGTGCTTGTGAAATGTTTTGCTTGAAAAATGTATTTGTGCATCATCTTACACTTGCTTTTATATTTTATCTAATGCAATTATTGCATTTCTTGTGTAAATGTTATACTGCACTGTATATTTGCTGAATGAAATCCAATACTTGGGTGCTGATTCCAAAACTAGTGCCTGTTTTTGCTTGAGAACGTCATACTTTTCACAAAATATGATGTTTATTAGCATTTTTACTTTCATAGCCATTTGTAATGTGAAGAAATCTTGCGTTTTCTATGAGCGGAAAAACATACAAAGACATGATTTCTGTCTTCCTCTGAGCCGCATTACAACTATTTTTCAATTCTCAGCCAATTTTCACATGTATTAATCATTCTGAAGACATTATTTTTATGCCTAATCCAACTTTTCCACTGCTTTTCAGATTTATATATCCCTATATATAAAGTTGAAAAATCTTATTTTGTGAAAAAATTGTACAGTTTTTATTGATATTTTCATCATCAAATTTGTAACATTAGGATGTTTTCCAGACTTTTTTTTTAAAGATCAGACCTGTGTTGTACGTGCATCTTTATGACCTCATATTAGACTTACTAGACTCGTTTTTGCTTTTTATTTGTTCATTTAATTTTCATTTGTCACACTGCAGGACTATTAAAGCAGATCGAACATTAAACAGAAAATGGTTACAAACTGCAACCTGTCATAGCATACAAAAATATATACTTTGCCTTATAATAATGCTCTATATTAACCAAATTATATTAGCTAGTTTTCATAGTGCTTTCATAGAAGAACCATTTTAGGTTCCCAGAAGAACCTTTCAGTGAAAAGTTCTTAAAATAACCATTCTTTTCTTAGTGTGAAGATCATGTAAAGACACATTTTCCACTATGTCTTCACCATCAATGCCAATAAAGAGTTTTTATATTTAAGAGTGTATGTACAGGTACAGTGTAAATAATGGGAATTGCTCCAGAAGAAGTGTTATTAACCAGCTATCCTGAGTATCCTAAAGCAAATGTATTCCAAAAGTGTTCGGGGAAAAATGTTTCTCCACGCTCTCTGACTAAACCCATCCATCATCAAACCCATGAGCTGTGCTGAATCCGTCTGGACCGGCAGCATCGCTGCCCCTGAAAATGACCTCATGGAAAAATGCCTCCATTGCCCATTACTGCAGGAGCCTCAGGGAACAGAAGCCGCCGCTGCTCGGGAGGTCATTACCAATTTAACTGCGGCTATAGTAAGGCGGATAACAAACCTGAACTATGACCTAAGAATAGTGGACTTTACACAAGCTGATAGACGGAACACAGACATAGATCAAGGCTGTCAGAGGGGCTAATAAGAGCAGAGAAGGCCGGCGGTGAGCGGGATTGTTGGGAATAGAGGGTAAGATGAGGCCGCTGGAGAGACGGATCAGGGAATGGAGAAAAACAGGGCGGTTAACAGAATGGTGAGATCACCAGAGGAAGAGAAATGCTGAGAGTTTACCATCATCAGGTCATAAACAGGTGCGAATTTTATCGGTGTGTCGGATCAGGATTGATCAGTTGCATCGATGAGGCTTTGTGTGGACGATCTCTGTCTCTCTCTCTCTCTTATTTCATCTTTCCTGCTCCACTGAGTCCATTATTTTGAGGAAAAAGAGGAATATGAAAAGTAATTAAATAGGTTTGGGTCACAAAAGGTCAAAGTGAACGCGTGTTCGGTGAACTATATCTTATAATGGTGGAAGTTTTTGTAGAAGCTGATTTTAAAAAAGAACCATTCACTAAAGGCAATGTGAAAAATGATAAACATATTAAGAACTTTGGGGAGTTTTTTTGTATTTAAAGAAGTCTTGTGCTCACCAAGGTTGCATTTATTTGATAAAAAAATGCAGTTATAAACTATAATATTGTGAAATATTATTACAATTTAAAATAACTGTTTTCTATGTGAATATATTGTAAAACAATTTATTCCTGTGATTACTAATTACATCATTACATAATGTTCAAAAGAACAACATTTATTTGAAATAGAAATCTTTTGTAACATTACGTCTTTACTGTTACTTTTGACCATTTGAATGCATCCTTGATTAAAGGTGGGGTAAGCGATTTTTCAAAAACACTTTAGAAAACTGATTCGGGCCGAATAGCAAAACAAACTTGTAGCCAATCAGCAGTAAGGGGCGTGTCTACTCATGATGTGGAGGAGAGAGAATTCAGTGCACGGGACGGACATTAGCGAGCCGAGCGACAGAAAGATAGAGATGGCGGATAAAAAATAAAAGAGGAAAACGTCTGCGGAACAAAAGAAGGCTTAAGGCAAGAAATAGGACGCGTGTAAATATCGGATCAGCTTTCCAGTGCTGGAGAGAACTCAAGGAGCGGAAGGCCTGCGATCGGACACCGAGGTTGCTTTGTTTCTTCTCGATAGGTGAGTAACACCGAGTCTGCGCCGCAACAGCTAAAGTATGTCTAGTGCACTGGACGCCACAAAGCGACCGTTGAAAATCATTTGAAATTTGTGTCAATACGTCATCAATAGAACACAGCAGCAGTTTTGCTTTGTTTCACAGAACTAATTGTTGCCTGGGTTGTGTACGTATGTGTGGGGCGGAGCTATCAAAATAGGGGCGAGACACTTTTGGGGTAGGGGTGTGTTTGTTTTGGTGATTTCAAATGTCAACACTGACTACCAGAAATCACTTACCCCACCTTTAAAGTAGCTGTTTATTTTTGAAAAACCTTACTGACCCCATACAAACTTTTGAATGTTACATGTGAAATTTATAATTTTATAAGCACAATTAATATAATAAAATTATATATAAGAAATTGCATTTTAAGCTCTTTTAATTTTCACAAAAACCTTTTTTTAGATTTTTTTTTTCCTTTTAATAATTACACACCCATCAGACACCAGTGTATAGTACTGATTGTTGAAGTGCTTTGGTAAATGAATCCTTTCTTAAACAGCAGGGGGTGAAGTTGAGCCATTCAAATGTTTTATTACTCATTCAGTCTTAGATCAAGAAAACTACCAGAGCAATTACCATAAGACAGATCTTTTTTATAGCTGAAACTGTTAATCTGCTCATTTCGGAAAAGGTGATTTGGGGAAGGTTATATTAATTTGCACAAATCAAGTCTTCATATTTTATTGTAATTGATTTAATTGGTGATATCTAATTGGGCATAAAACTGTCACAAACTTGATGGTACAACCTCGGCCTACCACTGAAAAATATATAGTTTTTAATTAATGCTGCTGCAGATCTTTAGTGAATGTTTCTGAGGAATCATTATGCATGTTTAGAGGATTTCAGCCAGGCGTTTGACAGGTTATATTGCCTGGAATTATTCAAGCATCTCTGAACCGACTGAATCCACCTCAAGCCTGAAAGTAGTTTGGAAAAATATTTTGCTGGAATGAATTTCTCCCTTGAGAGTTTCATATGACAGTAAGAGCCGCTGTCAGACACATCACACTGTTGAACACGAGGCTCTGGAAGAAACTGTGTTACGGAGCAGCACATCTGTCCTGCACTCCTGTTCATTTTTCAATTTTGTTGTGCTTGTTGTGACACGCTTAGAGACGGTAGAGTGAACGCAAGATAAAGAAACGCCAATCACTGTCCATCTGTCTCGCTTCCATTGTGCTATAAAAACCAGCAGAGATTTCATGCCCATTTAAACTAACAGCTCCCACTGAATCCAAAGCCACAGAAACTTTGCTGCAGTTTTTTTTATTTATTACTTTTTGGTTCCAGCAGACATTCAGAAATATGCTCTGGTCAAGCTCAGACACTTTATTAATTTTAACTTTAAATGATTCAACTTTTAACTTTAATTACACAATGACAAGAAAATGAACTTGTTGGAAATAAAGAGCCGTAGTTAGTCATTGCTCATATGGTTCATTATTCAATGCATTAATGATGAATTTTTCTGCAGGTCACATTCTTACGCCTTCAGGAGGCAACAAGGACTGTCATGTGTGTGCGTCACTGAACCGTTCATTCAACCGATTCTTTCAAACAGTCAGGAAACAAACAAGCGGCTGTCTTTATGAGCGAGTCATTGAATCATTAACTCAACCGATTCATTCGACAACGTTGATTCATTCAAAAAACGCAACAAGTAAAAGTTTCACTGAATCCCTCTGTAAATTAAAAAGAAATAAAAAAGCAGTTAAAACATACCAGATTTTAAATAAGGGTTTGAATCATCTGTGAACTGAGATAGAATGTTTAGAAGAGCTTTGC
>NW_015542364.1:253649-259897 GCF_001515605.1 Sinocyclocheilus anshuiensis | reverse complement strand
TTTAAAGGTGGGGTAAGCGATTTTTCAAAAACACTTTAGAAAACTGATTCGGGCCGAATAGCAAAACAAACTTGTAGCCAATCAGCAGTAAGGGGCGTGTCTACTCATGATGTGGAGGAGAGAGAATTCAGTGCACGGGACGGACATTAGCGAGCCGAGCGACAGAAAGATAGAGATGGCGGATAAAAAATAAAAGAGGAAAACGTCTGCGGAACAAAAGAAGGCTTAAGGCAAGAAATAGGACGCGTGTAAATATCGGATCAGCTTTCCAGTGCTGGAGAGAACTCAAGGAGCGGAAGGCCTGCGATCGGACACCGAGGTTGCTTTGTTTCTTCTCGATAGGTGAGTAACACCGAGTCTGCGCCGCAACAGCTAAAGTATGTCTAGTGCACTGGACGCCACAAAGCGACCGTTGAAAATCATTTGAAATTTGTGTCAATACGTCATCAATAGAACACAGCAGCAGTTTTGCTTTGTTTCACAGAACTAATTGTTGCCTGGGTTGTGTACGTATGTGTGGGGCGGAGCTATCAAAATAGGGGCGAGACACTTTTGGGGTAGGGGTGTGTTTGTTTTGGTGATTTCAAATGTCAACACTGACTACCAGAAATCACTTACCCCACCTTTAAAGTAGCTGTTTATTTTTGAAAAACCTTACTGACCCCATACAAACTTTTGAATGTTACATGTGAAATTTATAATTTTATAAGCACAATTAATATAATAAAATTATATATAAGAAATTGCATTTTAAGCTCTTTTAATTTTCACAAAAACCTTTTTTTAGATTTTTTTTTTCCTTTTAATAATTACACACCCATCAGACACCAGTGTATAGTACTGATTGTTGAAGTGCTTTGGTAAATGAATCCTTTCTTAAACAGCAGGGGGTGAAGTTGAGCCATTCAAATGTTTTATTACTCATTCAGTCTTAGATCAAGAAAACTACCAGAGCAATTACCATAAGACAGATCTTTTTTATAGCTGAAACTGTTAATCTGCTCATTTCGGAAAAGGTGATTTGGGGAAGGTTATATTAATTTGCACAAATCAAGTCTTCATATTTTATTGTAATTGATTTAATTGGTGATATCTAATTGGGCATAAAACTGTCACAAACTTGATGGTACAACCTCGGCCTACCACTGAAAAATATATAGTTTTTAATTAATGCTGCTGCAGATCTTTAGTGAATGTTTCTGAGGAATCATTATGCATGTTTAGAGGATTTCAGCCAGGCGTTTGACAGGTTATATTGCCTGGAATTATTCAAGCATCTCTGAACCGACTGAATCCACCTCAAGCCTGAAAGTAGTTTGGAAAAATATTTTGCTGGAATGAATTTCTCCCTTGAGAGTTTCATATGACAGTAAGAGCCGCTGTCAGACACATCACACTGTTGAACACGAGGCTCTGGAAGAAACTGTGTTACGGAGCAGCACATCTGTCCTGCACTCCTGTTCATTTTTCAATTTTGTTGTGCTTGTTGTGACACGCTTAGAGACGGTAGAGTGAACGCAAGATAAAGAAACGCCAATCACTGTCCATCTGTCTCGCTTCCATTGTGCTATAAAAACCAGCAGAGATTTCATGCCCATTTAAACTAACAGCTCCCACTGAATCCAAAGCCACAGAAACTTTGCTTTTATTTATTATATTTATTACTTTTTGGTTCCAGCAGACATTCAGAAATATGCTCTGGTCAAGCTCAGACATTTTAACTTTTTTAACTTTAAATGATTCAACTTTTAACTTTAATTACACAATGACAAGAAAATGAACTTGTTGGAAATAAAGAGCCGTAGTTAGTCATTGCTCATATGGTTCATTATTCAATGCATTAATGATGAATTTTTCTGCAGGTCACATTCTTACGCCTTCAGGAGGCAACAAGGACTGTCATGTGTGTGCGTCACTGAACCGTTCATTCAACCGATTCTTTCAAACAGTCAGGAAACAAACAAGCGGCTGTCTTTATGAGCGAGTCATTGAATCATTAACTCAACCGATTCATTCGACAACGTTGATTCATTCAAAAAACGCAACAAGTAAAAGTTTCACTGAATCCCTCTGTAAATTAAAAAGAAACAAAAAAGCAGTTAAAACATACCAGATTTTAAATAAGGGTTTGAATCATCTGTGAACTGAGATAGAATGTTTAGAAGAGCTTTCCTAACCCCTACTTGAGTCAAAAAGAAAAGTAAAAAAAAAAAAAAAAGTATTTTCTTTCTGTTATTTATCTGTATTATTATTATTATTTAGTTTTTGATAATTATTATTGTATTTTACTCTTATTTTATTTATGTTGTTTTATCTTAATACTTGCTTTCTTTACCTTGTTATTATTCTAAATCCCTCGTAACAGGTTTTTTGTTCTTGATCATTGCTAAGGGCTATCTTTCATTGTAATAAATCGATATGTTTTCAACAACAAAAAAACCCGCAACAAGTGGATGCCTTTATGAGTGAGTCACTGAATCGTTCAAAAAATGATTAATTCAGTAATGCCGCTGCCGCGCGCGTGTGTGTGTGTGTGTGTGTGTGTGTGTGTGGCTTGGAGTCGCGCATCTATTGGACCTATTGTCACTGGCGGAGCAAAAATAGACAAAAATGTATTTGCCAATGTTATGTCTAAAATGTTTTTCGATATAAAAAAAAAAAAACACAACTATAAATTATTGATTAAAAAAAACGTTGCCAAAAAAACATGCTTTGTTTTCGATTAAGCAAAAGGAAAAAATAAAAAATAAATAAACATCTGAAATATTTATTTAAATCATCAAGAATTTCACTGTTGAAGCTTTAAAATATACTCCTTTGTTCGTGTAATTATAACACTGTGGAAAAAACATGATACACATGTTTAAAAATGGCAAATTAAGTATTTGATTCAATAAGTTATGATTTAGAATTATATTTTTATACTTTTATATGCTATTAACCTGCAGTACAGAGTCCTTGACAAGGCGCACGCACCAGTTTTGTTACCTACAATGATTTTTTTTTGTAAATATGCACCTCATCCAGTCCTCTTTTTGTTTTTTGTTTTGGTTTATAAAATATCTTGTTAAGATGTGAGAAACCGCCGCAAATGATTCAGTGCGTGAGTGAACTGTCCGAATGACTCAAACTGAATCACGATATTTCAGACCTTTTGACCGATTAGATCAAAGGAGTGATTCATTTGCGAATCTGTTATTTAATTCTTGATTCTAAACAACTGATTGAAAACACACGGGCAGGGAAAGTGGTTCACAGGTCAGTATACGGTAATCTCCATTTGACAGACAACGATTTATCAGTAGCCTAATGTTTTACTTGGACTCGGTATTTCATTGTAAAAAGTGTCTAGCGATGCCCTATAAAGTTGGAAATCTACACTCTAAAAAATGCTGGGTTAAATACAACCCAGTGCTGGGTAAAATAGGGACAAACCCAGCAATTGGGCTGTTTTGACCCAGCGGTTGGGTTAAATGTTTAACCCAACTTTCTTGGTAGTAACCCAACCGCTGGGTCAAAACAACCCAATTGCTGGGTTTGTCCCAATTTTACCCAGCACTGGGTTGTATTTAACCCAGCATTTTTTAAAGAGTGTATAGTAAGAAAATGACCCTGGGAATTTTCAGCAAAACATAGACGAAAAGTGACTAAGCAAACTCTTTTGTTGTCTCTTCCTGTTCTCTTCTTCTTTCTTTCTTTCTTTCTTTCTTTCTTTCTGTCTCCGTTCATGTGCAGAGCCGCAAAGACAAGTCACCATGACCTGTGCTTCTGGCGCTGTAAATTCATCTATCCTGAATGCTAAACCACAGCCGAGCACATCTTCAACAGGACATGTTCTCATTTACACCCGACAGAAACTCGATCTACAGTCACATTTCATGGCAGCCTCTAGATGGCAGTGGTACATTTCAGGATGACACATAAATACGGTATGTACCGCATACAGACATATGAAACCCACTGAAAACCCCCTCAGATGAAGAATCCCAGCCATGTAGTGAACTGCTTACTGATTCATAGTCTACTGTATAATGCAGTACATAATCCAGAATATGCGATCTGAAATGATAACTGCATTATCGTCACATGGTGTCATTGTGTTGCATGCTTAATTCAAGGAGTGTCTTCATTCAGTCATCAAAAATTCCATTTTGAATCCAATTCTTCACTTTCGGCAGGAGCAGAATGTGCAGTTGCACATTTCGTCAAAATGAAAAACTAGGGTGCGTTTGAATGCATTGCATTGTGTGAAATATAACGTGTGCGCTGTTTATCATCAATGCACACAGCCCCATATATTGTAGCAAATGTAGCAATTCATTCAAATATTCAATGCATACAGAAAAGGTGCATGCTGTTGTGCACAGTGCATAGACTTAAAACTGCAAAATAGGACAAGTAGTATGCTATTCCAAACACACCCATTCTGACTTAGATGCTTCATATATGATGATTACTGCTATTTGTAGACACCATTTTGTTCTCTTTTATGCATGCTTAAATAAATGCATGCATAGATAATGCATATAAAAATGCATAAATGAATAAAAGATGCACTGTTAGTGTAGCCTATTTTGGCAAGTTAATCCAAGCATTAAATGAATACAGAAAAGTGCAAAACTGTGCAGAGACTTAAAACTGCAAAATAGTTCAAATAGTATGGCAGTATGCTATTCCAAACACATCCATTCTCACTTGCATGCTTCATAAATGATGATTACTGCCATTTGTAGACACATTTGGCTCAATTTTTGTTCTCTTTCCTGCATGCTTCAACGCACGGATAATTAAACAGAATGTATGCACTGTTCATCATTAATGCACAGCCTTATATATTTTGGCAAATGCAGCAGTTCATTTAGTATTCAATGCGTACAGAAAAGTAGCATACTGTGCACAGACTTAAAACCGCAAAATAGTACCAATAGCATGGGAGTATGCTATTCCAGACACATGCATGCTTCATAAATGACGATTACTGCTGTTTGTGGACACATTTGGCAAACGCTTTTGTTCTCTTTCTTGCTCAGTGGAAATGTCATTTCTAGACATGCTGTTGAGTTTAAAATCACCAAATGTGGTGTCAGCACCTCTGTATGTGCTGGTTATTACATGCTGTATGGTTCAAGTGATAGAAGTTGTGAATTTCATAGCTCCCGCAGACACGTTTCCCCCTGAGGAGACGTTCTCTTGAGATCCGTGTTGCCTCGGGGTAAGTGGATATTAGGCTCAGACAAAGAGACCGGTGAGGTGACTTTATTGACTGGGTGGAAACAGCCAGGGCTGACCGAGTGATTTGTCTCCAAAAATAGAAGAGACTTGAGTGCAAAAAGCCACCGAAGGATCCATCAGTGGTGATCAGTAAACCTTTTTATCTATACTTACAGATTGTTAACAGCGCTAGATTCGGTTTGAAGGAGTGCGTTCGATGCTGTCACATTTGTTGTTAAGTTTGACAAGTGTTTAATTCTCAAAATCTGCCAGGATTTGGGTTGCTAACGGCTCTAATGAACTCCATCTGTGCTGTAGAGAAGGGAAGAGACTGACCAATCGATCAGGTTTGGGGCCGTGAGGATGAGATGAGATTATGTGACCTGCAAACTCACACAGAGCGTTAATGACAGGTAGTTAGAAAACAACCAGACATCGACTGTGTGTGTTTGTTTGTAAACCCATATGAAAGAAAACCCACAAATGAGACTTTAAATAAACAAGTAAATGCATGCATAGATAGATAGATTGATAATGCATGCATGTATAAGATAATTCAATAGAGATAATTAATGCATGCATAAATACATGCATTGATAAATAGCTAGCTTAGATTATTAAATGCATGCATAGATAGATTGATTGATTGATTGATTGATAATGCATGCTTGCATGCATGTATAAGATAATTCGTGCATATACAGAGAGAGATAATTAATGCATGCATAAATACATGCATAGATAGATAGCTAGCTTAGATTATTAAATGCATGCATAGATAGATAGATAGATAGATAGATTGATTGATAATGCATGCTTGCATGCATGTATAAGATAATTCATGCATATACAGAGAGAGATAATTAATGCATGCATAAATACATGTATAGATAGATAGCTAGCTTAGATTATTAAATGCATGCATAGATAGATTGATTGATTGATTGATAATGCATGCATGCATGCATGCAAAATATAATGCATGCATATTTAGAGAGAGATAAAAAAAAAAAAAAAAAAAAAAATTTTTTCAACAA
>NW_015542364.1:247862-253615 GCF_001515605.1 Sinocyclocheilus anshuiensis | reverse complement strand
CGACTTTATTCAACAATTCGTCTCCTCCGCATCACCCTGGTGCCATTTTGGAGAATATTCGCTGGACGTAAACAACGTATGCTGTTCTGTGTCTGCTGCGTTGCGCCGGATCTGTTTCCTACGTTGTTTGTGCTTTGATTTGAATGAAAACAACATATCCTCGTGATGCAGCTGACACAGAACAGCATATGTTGTTTACGTCCAGCGAATATTCTCCAAAATGGCACCAGAGTGATGCGGAGGCGCCGAATTGTTGAATAAAGTTGTTTTTTTTTCTTTTGCCCAAAAAAAGTATTCTCGTAGCTTCGTATAATTGCGGATGAACCACTGATGTCACATGGACTATTTTACAGATCTCCTTGCTACGTTTCTGGACTTGGGAACATCTCAGTTGCGTTGCTGTCTATGCGGAGTCAAAAATACCTTAATTTGTGTTCCGAAGATGAACGAAGGTCTTACGGGTTTGAAACGACATGAGGGCGAGTAATTAATGACAGAATTTTCATTTTTGGGTGAACTAACCCTTTAATGCATGCATAAATACATGCATAGATAAATAGCTATCTTAGATTATTAAACGCATGCATAGATAGATAGATAGATAGATAGATAGATAGATTTGGGTATATGCATGTGTGCGCATCTCTTTTTCGATATATAAAAATATTTTAAAAATATTTATTAAGGTGTTAAAAATGTTTACCTGCTTTGCCTCGGCCGTTCCTATAGCTGAAAAGTTTACGGATGTTCTTGGGAAATCTCAGTGTGGAGGATTTACAGTCATTGAGAAAGTGGTTTGTACAGGATTCTCAGTCAAATATGCTGACAGACGTGAAGTTTATACAGGGCTTCAAACTGTCAAGAAGTTGAGATTACAGAGCTTTCCATGTGTGAGGGATACGTGGCCATCTGGAGCCAGAAGGGGACATTACTTGTCTTGAAGGCTGAATGCATAAGTAGACCGGACCAGATTTCATCATTTCCACTTGAAATGTTGTTCAGTGTTGACATAATTTTACATATTCAGTGCTGGGTAGATTACTTACAAATTGCAGTCTGTTACTGATTACAAATTACACGTTGAAAATTGTTGTCAGTAATGTAATCAAGATTTACTTACTCATTTTAGGTCATGTATTCTGACTACTTTTGGATTACTTTTAGATTACTTTAACTTGTTTATAAATTTTAATGGGTTTATTGTTATTTTAAAAAAGAGAATAAAAAATATGACCATTAACCGACATCAGAGAACACGCAATTATGTTGTACAATTATTGAAATATTAATTTTATAAACTTTAAGTATATATTTTAGGTCAAGAGAGTTTGACTGACAAAACGTTTGGGAATCCCTGCATCATGGAAAAAGGAATTACGTAGAATCAATAAATTATGAATAATTTACTGTCATTTTGTGAATAATTTGTAATCATGTGTTATCCATAAAAAAGTAACTGTAATTTGATTATGAAAAAACATAGTATAATTACAAGTACTTAATTTTTGGAATCTGATTACATAATCCAGATTACATGTACCCAATTACTACCCAGCACTGCACATATCATATTATTAAAGTATTAAAATAAACCAACAAAGCATTCAAAGCCTCTTTGTAAACTCAGAGTTAAGGATTCCCCCGAGCCCTTAGGATATTGTCCGGTTCTTTTGCATCACCGCCGATGTGATTCATGAACTAACAGCGTTACTTAATTAAGAAGCCCATAATCCACAGCGTCTAAAGCTCTCCGTGTTCAACACAACTATAGCCTGGAGGGAAACAAGGTGTTGGGAGCTTAAGACGGAGTGTAATCCCAGAGATGGAGGGAATGATGGATCGCAGGATCAGCGTGTGAGTAATCAGTCCAGGCCGCTGGTCTCCGCTCTCCTCCAAACCCCCACACCAATCTCTCAATCACTCCTCTGTCTCACTCCCACTCGCACTGGCTTTCCATCTCTCATGCGCCTGTGAATTTACCCACTCGTGTTTGGCTTGTGTTTTCATGCAACACCTGACAAAACCCTCAGGACATCCAATATGTAGGTGATTTTTTTTTTCTTCTTCAAAAGAACATGAAGGTGATTTTTAGCTGAAATCGTGGTCCTTGGTGATTCATAAAATGTAAGTCAATGGCTACCGTCACTTTGAGAGTCAAAAAAACATATACAGGCAACGCAAAATTAACTCATGACGATATATTGAAGTCTTATGAAATGAAACGACTGGTCTGTGCAAGAAACGGAACATTATTTACAGCATTATTACCAGTAATCCAGAGCCTCAGGCAAACGGTCCAGAGTGACACCTGGTTCACGAATGAATCATTCTTTTGAACTGGTTCTTTTTGGTGAACTATTTGAACCAGTTCACCAAATTGGACTGAAGCATCTGAATCAGTTTACTTCTCGAGCAGCACAGATGTACTAGTTACTCAATCAAAACTCACTTTCAGACGCCTGACAGTCACTCAAACTGGAAATGAGCCAAAATAGCGGCGTATCTGGTCCTGTGACGAATGAATCATTCGGTTCTCCAGTTCCTCCAACAGTCACTGAACTGAGGAAACAGTTCAACTCGAACCAATAAGCCATTGATATACGCATGTGTGAACTGAGAGCTTGAATGAAGGGGAGAAATGAAAGTTTTTATGATTTGTCATGGTTTATGTAAAAAGGTGAGCGGATAAAGACGAGTTTATTCACTTTATATGCTTTAGAGATGTAAAACATCCACATTTCGCATCATTATTGTGTGCTTTAATGATAGTATTGCTTATATGTTTCGTCATTGCATGATTATGTAAACAAACTATAAACTGAACCAGTTCATTGAATCGAACTGTCCGAAAGAACCAGTTTGTGGAAAAGAATCATGTTTGCCCGTTTGCCTGAGACTCTGGATTACAGGTAATAATGTTGTAAAAAATTTTCAGTTTCTTGCACAGAACAATCGTTTCACTTCATAAGACCTCAATTTGTTGTTAGTAGGGGTGTGCGATATATATCGTCTACGATAATATCGTAATTGTTGTTTTAACGATGTGTGATTTGACATTATCAAGTATTTTGCAAAAACCATTCAAAACACCACTACAGAGTACATACATTACGTGAAGTCTAACGTTAAACTAGTGCGCGTGCACATAGAGTGCGTTTTTTCACTGCATGATTCAGTCTATTAAAATGCATTTAGAATGATCACAAATTCAATGTTATGGCAGAAAATTTATATATTTATACCATTTCATATAGTTAATAATTTCACACGAAGAGTGCCCTTTTTTTCCAAATTATACCATTTCATATAGTTAATAATCAATTTCACACGAAGAGTGCCGTTTGTCTCCAAATATTACCATGATTACAAATTTGATATAGATTTTTTACAACAGTTCAATAAACAAGAAGTTAATTAAGTGACTTACGTTTTAGACACCATATTGACTGTTTTTGCTCTATTTCGACCACAAAAATAATTCCAAACACAGCCACAGCGCTGTTTTGCGTCTCTGAGCAACATGACGGTGTTTCATTCCTGAATGAATCAACCGTTTAAATGATTCGGTTCAATCACAATGACTCACTTATTAACAGTGATTTGCTGCCACCTGCTGGCGGTTTAAATTTCACATTCAATGTATCTTTTATTATTTAAATAATTTCAAATATCAGTATTCAACGTTTTATGTTTAATATATCAAAACATTATTTATGCATTTGTAACTGCAGGTTAAAGCATTCATGTCCTGCATTAAACAGTGTGTAAATACATCTAAATGCCACTTCAGATGCAGCTTCTGTGTTGATTTAATTTGCTTGGTAACAGCCCAAATGTCTTTTTATTCTAATTCACTGATTAAATGTAAGAATTTCACTCAAAAGATAATGGACACTTTTAGAAAAAATTATTTAGAAAAATGCTTTATAAAGGTAAAAATGCCCATAAAATGTAAAAATAAGTTTAAACTTATTGGAAAAGATTAATTTCTCTCAGTGTGAACTAACACGCACACAGAATATGAAGAATATTAAAAACTTTAGGAGTCAGCTGTCCACGGCAGTCCTTAAGATACCAGCACAATAACACACTCAGCAAAATATCATCTAATTATCGTTATTGATAAAATACCAGAAAATATTGAGATATTATTTTTTGTCAATATCGCACACCCCTAGTTGTTAGGAGCCATGGTATTAATTTTGTGTTCCTTGCTTTTTTCATTCTCAAAAAAGCGCATCTGCTGACTTGCATTTTATGAATCAAGCATCGTTTCAGCTAAAAATCTTCTTTGCTGTTCTACTGGAGAAAAAAGTCACCTACATATTGGATGGCCTGAGCATGAGTAAAATAACAGCACATTTTCATGTTTGGGTGAACTGTCCCTTTAACCTTAAGTGATTGCAGTTCAAAAACATAAAGCTGTCTTCCAATTGCAATGTGAGATTCATTAGTGATGTTTACTAAGTCAAGCATCACTATGGCTTAATATGAGTGTAAGTAACAAAGCAGTGTGCAGTTAGCCCTAGCAACCACATTGCAATGCACTAAACCCCATGCAAAGCATATTAGACTCTTAAGAAATGTCCAAGCCTAGTTAGTATTCAGTATCAGTCTCTTTTTTTCCTTTGGTGGTTTTTGCAGGCATATCAATCTAGTAATTTTGTGCAAAAATGTCACATCTTTGGTATTGAATGTGAGCGCAATGTTTAATTTATGGTTCATTACGGCAGTACCGCCTGCCAGTTAATTCATCTCCAATTGCCCTTCGTGTATTGAGGAAGGTTTGATTCTTATGCAAGCACGTCTGTCGTCAGGATGGGTTATGGGCACGCGCATATTAGACATATTTAATTCTGCGAGGCTGCCTTTAAGCAATTAACCGGGTTGGAGGAGAACTAAAGAGTGACATCCTTGCTGTGTGAGTTTTCTGACCCGGCCCAGATGAAGCTCGTCCCGCTGGCACGCAGATGGCCTGTGGATCTGAGCTTTCGCTTCTGATTTTACTCTGGACATCGAGTGACCACCAACACCAAATACTGATGTGTTTAATGTATAAAAAGGAAAGAAAATGTCATGAAAATCAAATATTTGAAAAGTGTAAAATGCATGAATATATTATATCTAATATCATTATAATATGAATAATATAATGTAATGTGTTATATATTAGAATATAACCATTACAACATGAATAATATATTTTAATGTAAATTTTTAATGTAAAATTATTGAGCATTTTAAATGCATCATGAATTTTGATGGTTTCATGCATACATTTTGGGCACAAACCATGTTTATTATCGCAAAGAACCAATATTTAATTTAGTAATGTACTTTAAATGCTAAACTTTTATTTTGATGTTATTAAGTGAACAAAAACAAAATCAAACATTGAAAATATATTTAAAATATTTGAAAAAAATATTTATGAATATTGTATTATTTATTAGGAATATTTTTAATATAATATATGAATAGATTACAATGTGTTATATATTATAATATACTGTAAATATTATAATATGAATACTATATTTAAATAATGTTTAAGATGAAATGTTGGTTTAATGCATATATTGTGGTACAAATCATGCTTATTATTGAAAATTAACTCATATTTAATGTTATAATTTACTTTAAAGAATGATATTTTGGTTTAATGTTCAAAAGATTAATATTAAAAATATTAAATTATGAATACTTATTATTAATATAATAATAATAATATCACAATGTATTATTTAGGTTAT
>NW_015542364.1:222325-247319 GCF_001515605.1 Sinocyclocheilus anshuiensis | reverse complement strand
TCCAAAATAAAATATTTTGGATGCGATTAATCGCGATTAATCATTTGACAGCACTAATTAAAATATAAAAATTAAATAATTTGTTTGTTTGTTTTAATATGAAATTATTGAACTTTTTAAATGTATCCGAATTCCGATGGTTTCATGCATTCAACACATTGTGGCACAAACTGTTTTTTTTTAATGGTTTCAAACGAAACCATATTTAATGGCATGTTTTCTCGAAATATTAAATTATGAATACTTATTATTAATATAATAATAATAATATCACAATGTATTATTTAGGTTATACATTAAACTTTAATATGAATAATATTGTAGTATTATTTATTTTTTATTTTAATAAGATTTTGGTTTAATGTACAAAAGTAAACAAGTGTCCTTCAAATCAAACACTGAAAATATATTATGAATATCTGAAAATGATCAATATTTATTTTTGTATTTATTCAATGACTAATAATATACTATATATTGTGATCTATTAAAATGAGTGCTGTCAAATGATTAATCGCGATTAATCTTTTTAAATGTATCCGAATTCCGATGGTTTCATGCATTCAACACATTGTGGCACAAACTGTTTTTTTTTAATGGTTTCAAACGAAACCATATTTAATGGCATGTTTTCTCGATTGACTATTGATGACTATTTCACCATCCCATCGGCCCATCTGTGGAGGATCAGTGCTGTAGAGGACCATCCAGGCCTGCCTTCTTACCATATCACCTTCAGATAAGAAGAGAGATCTCAGAACGAGCAGACGAGAGGACACAGCGCAGGCGCAGCGTTTAAACTTAGCCACGGGAAATGTGAAGACAGGGGACAGACGGAAGAGAAATAGGAGGGTGAACAAAGGATGAGTGAAGATGAAGGTACAAAGGGTGACCGGGGAGAGAGAGATGATAAAATAAGACAAGGCAATTCCTTTTTTCTCATGCACCTCTGCAGAAGAGCTCTGAGCGTCTGTAAGGTTCGAGGTAAACATGTCCTCTGTCTGTGATGTATAGGGCTGCGTGTCTGTTGTGTGAGTGTTTACTGTTAACTCTCCACTCCCTCCCTATTACCGGAGCCCGAGTCCTGGCCCCTGACGGCCCCTCGCTCTGTTTACCCCATCTACCTCTGTTTACTGCCACACAGAAGAGACATTTGCCACCGTCACACCAGCTTTCCACCGGGACAGGGCTGAGAATCAGGTCAGGATAACAAACACACAGCGCAAATGACAGCGCAGTTTGAGTGAAAAGTGGGATTCAGAAATGAACATGCATGTGAGATTGTGTCAGTGTTTGGTGTGTCATTAGAGCTTCATCAGCTCCACTAATGATCATGTTCTCCGGCTTGATTTGAGATGTTTCATTGAGCTTCAGTGGAAGCATGAAAATCTAAATGTGTACAATGACGTGTCACATGATCAATGACACTCATTTTATTTAATTTATTTAATTAAAAACTTTGATTTGTATCTAGAAATGGTGTACTGTTTCTGTTTCATTTTATGACAAAACAGTGTTTTTATTTTTAGGAATGAATGAATGGATAAATACATAAATAAATGTAGGCCCGGTGCATTAGATAGTTTCATGAATATGATAATAATATGCTATCTTTTTTTTGAGAAACAAACTGTAGAATTTTTTTTTTTAAATTAATGGAAAATAAAATAATGTAACTAATTTAGTGATATTTGATTAAAAACTTACATTTTCATCTTAATATTTATTTTTCAGTTTATTGCTAAACTTTTAAGTAAATAAATAAATAATCCCAGATTTCTGTGATGTCCTAGTGCATTTTTGTAATATTTGCATCAATATGATTATAATCATTAAAAACTTTTTAAAAAACATTAATAAATTACTAATCATTTTCATCTTAATATTTCATTTCGGTTTATTGAAAAAGTAAATAAATAAGTAATCCCATTTTTTATGTGCTCCTAGTACATTTTGTAATATATGCATCAATATGATTATACTATAATCTTTAAAAACAAAAACAAAAAACATTACTAAATTACTACCAATTTTCATCTTAATATATATATATATATATATATATATATATATACACCATATTTTTTATGATAAGACTTTTTTCATTTTACATTTTCACAATCCTAAAACAAGGTTTAATTGAGAAATAAAATTAAACAATATTTTTAATGTGGTCTCAGTGCATTTGATATAATTTGCATGAATATGATTATAATATATCACTGTAAAAATTATTGTGATTTTAACAGTAAAGGACTGTAAAAATGCTACAGTAAAAACCTGTTAACTGGTTAACAGTAAGTTTCCATACTATATTCGGTGAATAAATGTAATTACATTTAATGTAATTTTACAGTAAAAAATTACATTAAATGTACGGTTTTTGGAAGTGAAAAAGAAAAAGTCATTGTATAATTTACAGTGAAAAACCGTAAATTGACACTCCCAGAATTCCCTGCATGACACTTCATATTTGATGTTTTTTTGTTGAAATAACATGTTTTTTCTTCGTTTTTTTCTTATCAGTTGTGTACATTAGGGTTTAGTCTTACATCTAATGTTGTTAAATCAATGTTTATTGCACTACTTCAGTATCCCTATATTTTTTACGGTGAAGTTCTGGCAACCACAGCTGCCGGTATTTTACCGTAAATTTCACAGATTTTTTTTTTTACAGAGTACATATCTTTGAGAAATAAACTGTAGAGAATAATTTGCATGATTATTGCCTCTCATTTACTGATATTTGATTAAAATATACATTTTCATCTTAATATTTGTATGGCAAATCTTTTTTGCATTTGAACATTTACATAATCCTGAAATATTGTTTATTTCCAGGTTAAAATCAATCAATCCAGACTTTTTAAAAGTAGTCTCAGTGCATTTGCTATAATTTGTGTGAATATGATTATAATATACAAAGTATTTTCTGAGAAACAAACTAGAGATTAAGTTGCATAATTTAAAAGTCACACCTGAAAAAGATTGTTTGTCTTGCTATGCAAATTCATAAAACCTTATTCAAGATTAAAGTCATTATTTGTGGACTTAAAGATCAGAAACGACTCACTGAACTGCTTTGCACTGAGATCAAGTTCAGTCCTGCTGATATCAACAGACTCCAATAAAAAAGATTTTTAATTTAAAAGTTTTAAAGTATTTTATCCACTTAAAACAAAGTTTACACCTGACGAAATGCGTTACTTTGGACAAACCTGTTTAAAGTGATGCACATGTGCAATTATAATATTTACATGTTGAGATAGCATGACTTGAGTTTTATAAAAACTCAGAGGTTGCTTTTATTTATTGTGTTTTATTCACATTGCAAACTTTCTCTCTGATATTTAAGGAGAAATAAAGACAAACACATTGAGTCAGAAAGTCTATATTTGCTCTCCATTTAACCTCATTGCTGTCTTAGAGAAAAAAAATGAAGATAAACAGACAAAAGTGGTCTATATTTTGGGAGATCTGTGTTCATCTCTTGAGCTTTTCTTGAGCTGCAAGCTTTAACAAAGTTTCAGTCTAACTCCAATAAACTTCGGTCTAATACTTTTAGAGAGAGCTCGAGCAAACCTTTGGGCTACTTGAAATTGGAAAAGAAAATTTGTGATTGGCGTTTTCACACACATATGAAACGGGCCGCAGTCAAATATGCCATGCATTAATAATGCCATCTTTTTATCAATAGTATATGACTCCCCGCCTGGATTGAGCCGATCCATGCATATCCAAGACAATGAACCTATATGAGCATTAAGGTTGAATCAAACACTTGGAAAAGAGAAAGAACACCTGCTGAGGGAGAAAGAGGCTGTGTTTGAAGTGCCTGTGCTTCATCAAATGGATATAAGCTCGGAAAAGATGAAGATAAACTCGCTTGCATCTCAGGAGCTTGTTTGAAACACCCCTTTTTTTTCTGTAAGTGATGCAATCACTTAAATGTTCACCTGCAATTGCTACAAAAGCATCCCCCGTCCAATCAGCACAATCCCAGACAGATTTCCTGCGTGTAATCCCATGCATCCAGTCTTTTCAGCGAGGAAACTCCTGCTGAGCTCCTTCAGCCCAATTAAACCCTCATGCCAGGCCTCCATCAAAGCACTCGAGCGGCTTGTGCAAATGAAGCGCTATCATGGAAACAATCGCATACAGAGCGAGGACCGATTATATTATAGCGGGAGGGAGTTTCTCTTAGGAGTCACTTTCTAAACGCTCCCATTATTCCTATTTCCGGAGCGTCTGAATGTCGTGACGCTGGAAAATGTTGCACTTCCTGAAGCTCGAAGAATGGTAACAGAGTAAAAAAAGTCTCCTGATGTGGCCAGCTTTGTCGCTACTGGATTAATCTCTGGAGGTTAGAAGATAGAGCAGCTTATTTTAAGGGGATCAATGAAACTTAAAGAATGTCTAATGCCACTTTAGAGTCGGAGGCCTCGAGGCGCCGAATCCAGAGAGTTCAGAGGAGATGGTGCGTCACAAGGACGCTGAGGAAAACTGCGGCTAAAAACTTTAAAATGTCAACTTTTGCTGCAACACACTCTGACTTTGGCTCTCGTTCACCAATGAACAATTCAGACCACAAAACCAAAGGCAAAAGTTACATTTTGCATAAAAAAATGGGGGGACAACGTTATTTTAGTTAACTAAAACCCAAAAAAACCTTGTAAATTAAAATCAATTTGAACTGAATTAAAAAAAAAAATGTACTTGTATTATTTCAGTTAACAGTTACCAGAGCAACATTTTTCATTTCCATTTAGTTTAACTTGACGTACTAAAATAACTAAAACTAAAACATATGATTAAAAACTATTTAGACATTTTTTTAAATCTTAAATTTAAAACTAAAATTAAAATGCAAACAAAATATTTATACAAACTTAATTTACAAAATAGGATCTCACATATACTATAATAACACTGCTTAGGGACTATTCAGAAGTTTTACATTATTTCTGTGAAAATGTACCATATTTTCCTACTTTTTTTTGTTTTTGTATTTTAGGTTGTTTTTCATTATTCTCAAAAGGGATTCGATATTTTTTACAATTCTGTAATACAGTGTTTCTTATTAAAACATTTTTTAAATTAAATTAAACTATAAATTGTATGTATGCTAAAAGTTTGGTGTCTGGACTGGAAGAAATTTATATTTTTATTCAGCAAGGATGCATTAAACTGATCAAAAGTGACAGTAAAGACATTTATAATGTTACAAAAGTTTTCTATTTCAAATAAATACTGTTATTTTGAACTTTCTATTCATCAAAGAATCATTAAAAGAATATGTACAAAAATATTGTGCAGCACAACTGTTTTCAACATTGATAATAATCAGAAATGTTTCTTGAGCAGCAAATCAGCATATTAGAATGATTTCTGAAGATCATGTGACACTGAAGACTGGAGTAATGATGCTGAAAATTCAGCTGCGCATCACAGAAATAACTTATATTTGAAACTATATTCGCGTAGAAAACAGCTATTTTAAATAGTAATAATATTTCACATTTTTTACAGCATTATTTTTGATCAAATAAATGCAGCCTTGGTGAGCAGAAGAGCCTTTTTTAAATAAAAAAATTTTACCAACCACAAGCTTTTTAACAGTATTGTATATGTGATATATCATTTTAATTGTATTTTTAACAATAGCAATATTGCAACAATATTGCTTTTCGTAAGAAAGAATAAAAAATGTTTTTTTTTTATTGCAATAATGAGAATTGCCTCTGAGAATGCATATAAGAATTAGAATAAGAATAATGAGAATAAATATTTGTGACTTTCTCCTCACGCAAAAATAAATATCAAAATGAGTTTAACTGAGCTAAACTGTTTCTGTTCCTAAATCCTGAATAGCAGGCTGGGCCATATCCTAGTCTTTATCACATGAGATGCCCCTATAAGCATCTCTTTGACATGTAAGCATCTGTTTTGCATGCAAGAGTAGATTCTCCATGCAGAATGAGGCCGTTATCACGCTTGACAATGGAGAAGATGCAGGGCTTAGGATGGTCTGCCCAACCCCACCCCGCTATTAATACCAAAGAGAACAGCAGCATTATAGTGTAAAAGAGTCCTCGAGTATCTCTGTTTATTCAGTCTGTTTCTGAAGAGAGCTTTCAGCCCAGACACAGAAAGAAAGTCTTTTTTTATATACAAACCAAAAAAAAATGGTACAGAAACTCTGAGGCTCAGAAATTGCTAGTAAATTTCACTAAAAGTGACAAAGGAATGGCAAGTAACACATGCAGTTTTAGAAAGACTGAAATAGTATTTTCTTCTCTAATAATCTTTGTATTATTTACAACTTTGAAAAAGCAAACACCGTGTAGATAATTGGAGTCTTTAGAAGTTTTACTAAAAATGAGCTTGAATTAATATTAGAAAATAAATACTATGTTTTATACCAAAAAAATGTTACAAAATTAAAACTTCAAGTCATTTTTGCACCTAAAAGTTCATAGTTCATAGCCTCGGTTTACTGGGATGCAATCTAATTTTCGGCGCCCATGATAAATAGCTTAATTGAAGTCAGTAAACAGTCAGTCATCTCAGTTATTGATGCGAGTTTTAATTAGATGAGACAAATTCATTCGCTCAATCATACAGAGTGTTACAGTACATCACCAGGCAACTCAAGAAGGTCAAGATAGTCACGGAGATTGATTGGCTGGATGATTGTTTATATAAGATAAGAGAAAATAGCCGAAAGGTCAACAATCACGGGCTATCTGAGCATTATCTGCCTCTCTCTCCTCTGACGAGCACAGCAAACCAAAGCTCCCAGCACAGATGAGGAGAGAACTTGACTTTAAAACAAGCGCATTGTTCAGATGACGTGCATATTTTAAAAGCAAAACAGATGCAGAATATAAAAAGTCACTTCACTTTTAGCCAGTGCGTTCTCTTGTATAACAAATTCATACAGAGACATAGAAACAGACAGAATTCATTTTGGCTCGGCTGCGCACTGACACACACACACACACACACACACAATATATGTTCAATATAAATCCTATGTACATTTTCCTTCACTAAACAGTTGCTTTTAACACAGCCAGTTACACTTCCACTGGAAGCAAAACGCATTTCAGTGCCACCAATAAATGCTGCCCTTAATGTCAAAGAAAATCTTGTTCGTATAGTCTAATAGAGCATTTATGTAGAAAACCTAGTTAAGAAAACTAACTGCCAGTAGAAATGGTAAAATAAAGGCAACAAACATGACGACTGAAGAAGACAACGTTCTGAGGGAGCTTGAACGGTACCACCGAACTTCCTGAGAGTCGTCTGAAAGAAGATAATAAAAAAGATAAATGCACTCGAAATAATATACAGGAATGTTATTTGAAGAAATAGCAGACGGTCTGAATAATCATCTGCCATCAGGTTGAATCAAGCGCTAGTTGTTATTTGAAGAAATAGCAGACGGTCTGAATAATCATCTGCCATCAGGTTGAATCAAGGGCTAGTCAGTGATTCACAGCTCTGTTAGGGAAGCGTTGGAGGTGAGAACTTCTGTCTATTGTTGTTTATCTCCAGCTAAACCAGTTACAGGATGTTAAGAGTGTGTCTGGCATCATGTTATCATCCTTCCTCACTGGAATATAATGAGAAATGACAATAAAACAGGCAAAAAGCACTTTCTCACTCGTCATTTTTCAGTCCAAATATCTAAAAGTTCTTAAAGATAACTAGATAAAAAAATTGTATTACAAACATCTAAACATTCTTAAATCTAGATACATTTACTTGAGAAGCAAAATAATTAGAAAAAATAATTAGCAAATTGAACAAAAATAATACATAGTTCATTTTTCTGACCCCATGCACTGGCAGATATTTTCCTTTTTTTTTTTTTAAGCATAAACTTTTAGGAAACACGACTTAATATATTATGTCATATATATATTTCAAGTAAATGTATCTGGATTTAAGAATGTTTAGACTGAGTGAGAAGGTCATTTTAGGGGCCTTTTTTAAGGAAAGTTGATAACATGATGCCAGACACACTTAATATCCTTCAAGGTGCTGTAACTGGTTTAGTTGGAGATAAACAACAGCAAACATGCATCTATAAACTCACCACAGTCTTTGCTGAAAACATGCGGGAAGCAGTGCAGAAGTCCATATCCACATCTGCAGTACGAGCATCCTTTCTGAACCCATTCTCCATGTGGAATCACACCACAATCACTGGCAAAATAAACACACACAGTCATTTAAAAACCTTGTGCAGCCATACGGCTCAATCCTGACGTCATTTAATTACCTGAGGCGCTCGTCGTATTCGCAGCTGCGGCCGGTGAAGTGCTTCGGACAGGCGCAGAAGCTTCCCAAAATGCACGTTCCACCATTCTTGCAGCAGGTACGGCTTTGTTTAGCAACTGAAATGAGAAACAGCAGAATAAAGATGTTAAATACAAGGATGCAAACGCAAAACAGCAGCCCCTTCCTACAAAATTTATGACGTGTAATCTAAACAGCTGCTACCAACATCTGTTTCCCAACACAACACAAACCATCCAGACACTGTGCGGGCCGTTACGCCTGACAACACTGGAATTCCCATTAATAAATGGATAGAAAATGCACGTTTTCTACTTCATGCACATTGCTTACTCTGGTTTGTGTTTGTAAGTGCCGTGCAATTAAAGTGCAACAGATAATTCTAGAATTGTGATGCTTTCCTCTGTATTTTTTGTCATTTTACAGTGCAAATGTCCAAAGATGCTTAAATCAAGATACATTTACACTGAAAAAAAAAATGTATACTAATTTTTTCTTTTAAGTAAGTGGTTGCAAACAATTCATTTTAGCTGCATTTAAATAAAAAAGTTGAAAGTTAGTCAACTAAATTTGTTTAGTTTAAATGTAGCTAAAATACATTGATTGCAACCACTTACCTTAAAAAATGTAGTAAATTCAATTAATAATTTTTTTTTCAGTATACTTGAGAAGCATAATGCCATAAAGAGATCTTTATGAGATCAAAATGAGTTTATGGTTAAAACAAGAACAAATATCTGACAGTAGGTTCAGAAAAATCAACTTAATTTAAAATGTAAACAATTTTTAATACACAATTTTTTAAAAGTTTTAGTACACAATTGACATTCTTAAATAAAGATAACTTGACATATCAAGTCTTGTTTTTTGGAAAAAAAAGTATCAAAATTAAGCTAATTAATGCTTAAAGCTAAAAAACAAAATATTGACAGATATCTGTCCTTTTTTTTAAAAAGCATGAACTCATTTAATTTTGTTCCATTTGCCATGTTTAGATATTTGCATTGGAAAAGAAAACAAAAATACTGGGGTTAGATATTCTTTTTTCCTTTTTTGTTTTTGCAGTGCATGCAATATATAATTCCATGACTTTATGAATGTAAGACTTTCTGCTCCTTCTAAGGCCTTGATTTATTAGGATCCATAAGAAAAAAATAGTGTAAAACAAAAATACACAATTAAATTCAAAGACAAATCAAGTAACGTGTTGAATTATAGCCTAAGTGAAATTTTGACTGAAAAAAAAATGACAAAGTTTTATTTTAAATAATAATAAAATAAAACGATAATAATAGTATTTTTTAAATAGTAATTAAAATGTACTCCAATAATATTTATTTACAAAAAAATGTTTTCAGTGTGGTAATGATGATCTCACCTCCGGTCAGTCCTATGAAAGGTAGCACGGCCTCGGCGTTGTGGGGTTGACGTTGCGGCGTTTGCGTGTTCATTTCGTTGAACTTATTCAAGAATTCCGCGTGTTGTTTTGGCTTTCCAGAGACTCCAGCTTTCCCACATTCTGCTCCTTCACATCCTGGGAGAAAAACGCGAATCCATGTTATAAAGGAGCGATGAAAACCCAAACGCCTATGGATATAAACAACGTAAAAACCCGACTTTTACCTGATTCAGACGAAACCGCCTGAGAGACCACCACAGCAGACAGAAAGAACCTGTAGGTAAGAATAGCAAATGTGAGAGGCATGAGGAGAAAGACAAGCGATTCGATTATTCCAAAACGAATCGTGAATCACTTGCTCACCCGAATAGTTTATTCATAATTCCTCTCGCTAGAAAAACACCCGATCTGCTCAGCACTGATCCAACAGCATCAAAACATTCCCAGTGTCACCATCGCAAACCAAATGACCAGAACACCCTCTGCTGGGTCTGTTATTTATCTTTAGGGCTTCAGACTCCCTCATGACGCGCCATTAACACCTGTAAACCCCTCCCATAGTCACCCGCTATTGCAAATCAGCGTCCATTCATATTAGTTCCGTCAGTCAAACCGGTTTGAAGCGAATCGATTCTCTTCAGTATCACAGAGAAGCGATTAGAGGCTCAATCTGCGCCCGAACGCCTCAAAGCACTTTGATGCTCTGTAATGCGGGATTGTACCAAGCATCTTTGTTTCTCAAGTGAAAAACATTTAGATTATAGACTTTAGTCAGGGTAGCGCCATATTTATTTTGTGATAGAAATGAAATTGAGGCTGTGAGGGACAGAAGTGCAGTGAGTGGAAAACAACAACAACTTAAAAGTGGACAAAAACTCCATAAAAAGTTTTGAAAGTTGTAAAAATGATATGATCCGGGACTTTTATACAGTGCGTAGCTTACCATTGTAAAGTCAACTCTATCCCTCTCAGCCTTGTTACATTCAAAAGGCTATATAGACAAAAAATATTTGCTAAAATATGTTTTAGTAAATATATTTTACATTTAGGATTTTTTTGTATATATATAAATATATGTATATGTTTTAATTCTAAAAATATAAACATATATTAAAAAAAAAAAAAAAGCATTTAAAAATACATTTTGCTCTTCATATATTTAAATCCAAGAAAATACAATCACTGTGCCACTTTTGATGAAAAACTTTATTTGTTGTCTATGAACATATAACACATTTGAATAAAAATCAGCAAAGAACATACCTTACAATGTAAACAAAATACAATATAAATAAAAAATAAACATTATTAAGTCAATATAAATCTAATTTTGATAGAGGCCGTTTCATTCACATTTAGGCATTTAGCCTAAATGTAGGCTATACTGTAAGATTGAGAATGTAGTTTCTTGCCTCAGAAATACTTTTTGAAAAATATTTTTGCATGTGAAGGTTCAAAGTAAACATTTTCTATTTCAAAAATATATTTTTCACTGTTCACTGTTCATTTTACACTGTTTGTAACATATATTTAGCAGATATTTAATACATTTTGGCTAGAAAAAAAATTTGCCATATGGTTTAGATCATTACTTAGTGACTTAACTACTTAATTATTTATTCGGACTATTTTCATGATTTATTCTGGCTTCTTGTTTTTGTCTGGATTCCAGCTCAGTTCATTCAATCAAAAGGACAATCAAAGTTTTTAAGCTCAGACACATAAATGAAGTCAAACTTTTGCTAGTGCATAAATTTTTCCTTTCACAGTTCTATTAACTCACATATTTATTTATTCCGTACCTATTTTTCATTCAATGCAAATTTACATAATTTATTCATAATACTTGGACAATCCAGTGCACAGCACCTATGCAGCTGCTTTTGCCTATAAGTGTACCTTTTCATTGCACATTGTTTTTGTTTATATTGCATTTATTTGTGTGTTTATGTGTTGTTTTTATTGTCTAGATGTAGTAAAGGGCATATCTTATCTCTTAATTTGAAAACCTGATATAAATATCAAATTATTGTTGAAGTAGTTTGGTGTTTGTTGAGGCACAGTCTGACCTGTGCTTCCAGAATAATTCTCAATTGCTGCGGTTTCTTATTTGTTTATGACATTTTTGCATGAAAATCATATGAGTTCTCTGGTGAGTTTGTTCCCACAGGCTGACATTTCCAAAGGAACGGCAGCAGGTATATATAACCGCCGAACACCTAAAGTAATTAGAGGAAGTTTTCTTTGAGGATTTTTTGGTGTTTGATGCGGTTTGCTTCTTTAAAGAGGAGTGTAAAGCACAGCAGCCGCATCCCGCTCTATTTCTGTTCATATGCTTTGTTATTGGTTTCTAATTAGCCGATTCCTCTTGGAGCCCGAGAGGTGAAGAACTTTCAAACGTTTTAGTTTGCCATTCTTTCGTTTCAACTACACAACCAGAAACTTCAAATACACTTCGGTATATGTGCCCTGGTTTCTCTCTCTTCATAAATCTGAACTCAATTTTAAATTAATGTCTTTAAATAGAAAAAGCATAATATTATCTAAATGCAAGTTTCAGTGATGGACCTGTCCTGTTTTACATTTCACATTTAATGTATGTCTGCCTTTTGCATAATAAAAAAACAGTTAATTTAGTCTGGTGGGAAAAATCATCCTTTTAAAAAGAAATTGCATGCAAATTACATGGCTCAGGTTGATGCATTTTTCATTTCCAGGCACAATGCATCACTGCTGGGAGCGCTTTTCTTGTAGTGCCATTAACGTTTTTGACATTCATGCCAACATTTCCTCTAATTGTCGCTGAGAATTGTTTCTCAACAGAGCAGCCGCTCTGTGCATCTATAGAGGAATGATCTTTAACGCAGACGTCGACCAGTTGCTAAATAAAGTTGATGGAGTGTGTGACGCAGGCCAAACCTGAAAGGCTAAAGGTCAGACTGAATGCTTTTCATGTTGTGCTTGACATTATAGATGCTGCTATATTGCATGAGCAAGAGCAAGAGAACCATGACCTTTTTATGAAATTAATTAAAAATAAATCTATTAAAAATAATGTTCAGTCATTGAAATAAAGCTAGAATTAAAAAAAAAAAATGCTTAAAAAACCTAAACCAAAATTAGGAACTTTGCCTTGGCAAATGAAATAAACTTAAATATGCAATAAATATGTTTGAAATAAATAAGTTGAAGTTGAATAAATAAGTTGAAAATGGCTAAAAGAAATATTTTAAAAAGAATAAAAAAGTCAAAAGCGCATCACGATCTGTTGTTACTTTTAACTAAAATGTTTTCAGTAATTGAAATGAAGCTAGAATTAAAATAAAATGTTGTTTAGGACAATTACTGAAATAAACACATTTAAGTTGAAGTACTAAAATGACTAAAACTGAAATAAAAAGAAATAAAAGATAAATAGAAATATTTAAAACAAACAAATTAATAAAAATGGTAAAAGCACATCACTTATCAGTGTTGTTATTAATGACTAAAATTAAAACTAATAAAAATTGTTTTCAGTAATAGAAATAAAGCTGGAAAAAATATTACATAGAAAAACTTAAAATTGAAAAACTGAAATGTTTAAGCTAAAATGACTCAAACTGAAATAAAAAATAAACTAAATAGAAATATTAAAAAAACAAAAATAACAAAAGCACATAACAAAATTGCTAAAACTTATACTAAAATTAAAATGAAAACTGAAAATATAAAAATAAAAGCTAATTCAAAATATTAAACAGTAAATATAGTATATAACTAATACTAAAATAACTTATTATTGTTCATATTTAGGGTTCATGATTGAAAGTACATATACATTCACAAATAAATAAACATTACAAATACATTATCACAGATGATAAAACAAATAAAAAAAAAATAAACTAAATCCATATCTACTCAGAACACCCTAGCAACAGCTTAGCAACCGTATATCAATGTCCTGTCAACCACCAAAACACTTTAACATAGCAGCAAATTTATTTATTTATTTCTAGTTTATTTCATATGCAATTTAATTTGGATTTCATTTGCTTGATTTAATGCAAAGCAGAGTTCATAAATGCATGCATTCTGTGTTTGCTAATGGGCTAAAGAGGTTTAATTAGATAATTCATTCACATAAAGAAGGATTAAATCGCTTGCACTAATGAGCAGCGAGTGAGCGGCCGAGGTCACGAGTCTCTGCGCTGCGCTGCTGTCTTCAGCTCGACTGTGGAGCTGCGCTTTTGTTACAGATGCAGAAGGAGTCAAAAGGTGGTTTATTCTTTCTGCTCACAGGTACATTTCTGTTTCTGGTACGGCTGACAGTCTGTCATGTTGCTGCCAGGGGAATGTGTGAGGTAATTAGAGTAGCAGAGGTGGGCAGCGAGACGCCCATTTGAGGGGACAAATTCAGATTAAATGTGCCTGCTTGTACTGTTCACTTGTCTTTTAAATTAGACGACTATTCAAATGCAATTGCTAGGAAATAGTAAGTGATGTTTGCCTGTGCACAACATAAAGGTTCCTCCATTAATATCCGTCTGTGGGAAGTTTCCTACCTGGTTTATGGTCCGACAGGTGAAAATTATGAAAAACAAAACAAAATAAAAAAACATAGTATTGGTATGCTGAAATTATTTGAAGTAGAAGTAGCAACCAGAACACCCTAGCAGCCACCTAACCCTACCCGGGACACTCTAGCAACTGCATAGCAACGACCTAGCAACCACCCAGGGTAGCCTAGCAACTGCCCAACAACCCCCTAAATCAATCTAGCAGCTACCCAGAGCACAATTGTATTCCAATGCCCTAACAACCACCCATAACACCCTAACAACCATCCAGTGTAGTCTAGCAACCACCTAGCAACCATCCAGAACCCCCTAGCTACTGCCCAGGACACAACTATATAGCAGTGCCATAGCAACCACTTATAATATCCTAGCAACTGCTTAGCAACCACCCAAGACCACTCTAGAAACTGAATAGCAACACCCAAGCAACCTCCCAGAGCAGCCTAGCACCCAGGACACAATTGTATAGCAATGCCCTAGCAACCAACCAGAACACCCCAGCAACTGTCTATCAACTGCATAGCAACGTGCTAGCAACCACCCAGAACAGCCTAGCAACCACCTAGCAACCCCCCAGAACTGTCTAGCAACTGCCCAGGACACAACTGTATAGCAGTGCCCTAGCAACCACCCATAACACCCTAGTAACCATCTAGCAACAGCCCAGGGCACTCTAGCAACTGCATAGCAACGCCCTAGCAACCACACAGAACACACTAGCAACCACCTAGAAACCATCCAGAACACTCTAGCAACTGCCCAGGACACTATTTTATAGCAATGCCCTAGCAGCCATCCTGAACACCCTAGCAACTGCATAGCAACCACCAAGAATACTCTAGCAACTGCCCAGGACACAGTTGTATAGCAGTACCATAGCAACCACCCATAACACCCTAGCAACTGTCTAGCAACGGCCCAGGGCACTCTAGCAAGATACTAGCAACCATCCAGAACACTCTAGCAATTGCCCAGGACACAATTGTATAGCAATGCCCTAGCAACCATCCTGAACACCCTAGCAACCGGCTAGTAACTACCCAGAACCCTTTTTTTTTTTTTTTTGCAAATCAGAAGTGTTTTTCCAGATCCAAGGCTGTATAATCTTTTTTTTATTACCCATGAAGACAAGATGCGTGATTTGAGGAATCACATTCACTAAAGAAACTATTTGACCCTCATTTTACTCGTTGTAGCACCAATTAGATTTCCACCAGAGCAAAGTGAATGAATGGATTGAAGCTGTCTTCCAACACAAGCAGCAGTAAACTTAAAGCACGTAAATAATATAAGACCAAAATGTCAATGGCCATTAAATCCATGTAACTTCATCATCATCATATCACATGGGATTTGATCCCAGGACAAAGCATGTTCTATAAAAGCTGATTGCTGCGTGACGAGGAAATGAGACACCGGCGCTTTCGTTCTGCTGCAGCTCTCAGTGTGAAGAGCGTGTAATAGAGCGATCTTGCTGACTCATATGAGCCCCCTGCTGGCTCATAATTAATTTACATATCTTTGTGTTTCATTCCGATAATTAACAAGCCTCTGGATAACGCCAGTGCAGGCCCATTAGGTGTTTCAGCATGTTTACACAACCGGCTAGTAACTTCCCAGAACCCTTTTTTTTTTTTTTTTTGCAAATCAGAAGTGTTTTTCCAGATCCAAGGCTGTATAATCTTTTTTTTATTACCCATGAAGACAAGATGCGTGATTTGAGGAATCACATTCACTAAAGAAACTATTTGACCCTCATTTTACTCGTTGTAGCACCAATTAGATTTCCACCAGAGCAAAGTGAATGAATGGATTGAAGCTGTCTTCCAACACAAGCAGCAGTAAACTTAAAGCACGTAAATAATATAAGACCAAAATGTCAATGGCCATTAAATCCATGTAACTTCATCATCATCATATCACATGGGATTTGATCCCAGGACAAAGCATGTTCTATAAAAGCTGATTGCTGCGTGACGAGGAAATGAGACACCGGCGCTTTCGTTCTGCTGCAGCTCTCAGTGTGAAGAGCGTGTAATAGAGCGATCTTGCTGACTCATATGAGCCCCCTGCTGGCTCATAATTAATTTACATATCTTTGTGTTTCATTCCGATAATTAACAAGCCTCTGGATAACGCCAGTGCAGGCCCATTAGGTGTTTCAGCATGTTTACAGGGAAGTTTTAATGACGTCTATGGAGGTAAGAAGTGTAATTATGTTTACTTGACTTGAGTTTATTCGATTTTAAATATGGCTGCATTTGCTAAATACTGATTCTTATTTAACGCCTTCCATAGATGAGCTGAAATAAACTTCCTGATAACGCATTAAAGGAATAATATGAAAGCCTATTTCCGCATTGGGGTAGAAAAATAAAAGAGGGTAATAGCGACTTTTTATTTCACAATTTGGACTTTTTTTCCTCACTTTTTCTCAAATTCTCACTTTTTTCTTGCAATTCTGAGAAAAACGTCAATATGTGACATATAAACTCACAAAGAATTGTGAGATATAAACTCAGAACTACAAGATATAAGCTCACAATTCTGAGAAAAAAAGTCAGGATTGCAAGAAATAAATGAGAGAATTGAGAGAAATTGCAAGTTTATATTATGCAGTTCTGAGTTTATATCTTGCAATTCTGCTTTTTTCACCGAAATTCGAGTTTATATCAGTTTATATTCTATAAACTCATACAATATCTCACAGTTCTGATTTTTTTCTTGCAGTTATGTGAAAAAAAGTCAAAATTATGAGATATAAACGCAGAATTGCAAGACATGATCTCTCAATTCTGAGAAAAAAGTCAGAATCCTGAGATAAAAAGTAGCAATTTCTTTTTTATTTTTTATTCTGTGGCAGAAACAAAAAAAAAAAAAAACAGAATTGCGAGAGAAAAATACTCAGAATTGCACGTTTATATTGCGCAATTCTGAGTTTATCTCTTGCAATTCTGCTTTTTTTCCCTCAGAATTTTGAGTTTTTATCTCGCTTTATTTCACAATTTGGACTTTTTTTCCTCACTTTTTCTCAAATTCTCACTTTTTTCTTGCAATTCTGAGAAAAACGTCAATATGTGACATATAAACTCACAAAGAATTGTGAGATATAAACTCAGAACTACAAGATATAAGCTCACAATTCTGAGAAAAAAAGTCAGGATTGCAAGAAATAAATGAGAGAATTGAGAGAAATTGCAAGTTTATATTATGCAGTTCTGAGTTTATATCTTGCAATTCTGCTTTTTTCACCGAAATTCGAGTTTATATCAGTTTATATTCTATAAACTCATACAATATCTCACAGTTCTGATTTTTTTCTTGCAGTTATGTGAAAAAAAGTCAAAATTATGAGATATAAACGCAGAATTGCAAGACATGATCTCTCAATTCTGAGAAAAAAGTCAGAATCCTGAGATAAAAAGTAGCAATTTCTTTTTTATTTTTTATTCTGTGGCAGAAACAAAAAAAAAAAAAAACAGAATTGCGAGAGAAAAATACTCAGAATTGCACGTTTATATTGCGCAATTCTGAGTTTATCTCTTGCAATTCTGCTTTTTTTTCCCTCAGAATTTTGAGTTTTTATCTCGCAATTCTGACGTTTTTCTCACAGTTCTGAGAAAAAATAAAAATGCGAGATATAAACTCAGATTGTCAAATATGAACTCGCAATTTTGAGGAAAAAAGTCAGAATTGTGAGATAAAGTTGCACTTACCTTTTATAATTTTTTATGCTGCGGCAAAAAAAAAAGAATTGCGAGACGTAAAATCAAAATTCACTGAAAAAACCTCAGAATTGCAAAATAAAAGTCAGAATAGCAGGTTTCTTCATATCTTGAGATTCTGCCTTTTTTCCTTTATAATTTTGAGTTTTTATCTCACAATTCTGACATTTTCTTGCAATTCTGAGAAAAAGTTAGAATTGTGAGAAATAAAGTCCGAATTGTGAAACAAAAAGTTGCAATTACCTTAAAAAAATCCATAGGATAGTTCACCCAAAAATGAAAACTCATTTCGTTGTTCCAAACCTAAATGCCATTTTATCATGAAAACAAAAGATGAGATTGATACTGGTCTCAAATTTGAGTCTTTTCCTCATGAAAAGCACTTTCATGGTGCCTTTATGTTGCTTTTATTGTTTTAGTCCTTTGTGGAGCTTGACAGACATGGTCGCTATATGAACTGTCATTAAATGCAAAAGAGCTGCGGGAAAAAAAAAACAGGTTCTGAATGGCGTGAATTTAGATTTTTAGGTGAACTTTCTCTTAAATGTTGTTCCAAAATACTTAACAACCTTGCCTTTGGTTTGCTGTAATTAAATATTTTAATTAGGATACATTTGACAATGCATTATCGATTGAATATCCATGTCATTCTTGGCATTGACAGCGAGTGCAAGTTTCTGCTTCTTATGGGGAACATTTGACAGAGCTGATTATTGTGATTTCTATTCTGAAAACTGACACGGTAATGACAGCTGAATCATTATCAGCCATGCAAAGTTTGACGCTCTGTCTCCTAATGAGCTGTCTGCCTTCTGAATGGCACCGCACAGTTTCTTCACTCCGTTTGAAAGGTTAAGATTCCGGATGTCAGCAACTTCTGTGAGAAACAAGGACAAATGCGATGCAAAATGAACAGTTTTCATACGAGCAGCACTGAGATTAAAAGAGCAAAACAATATCTGTGCAAACTTGGTGACAATTGAAATCAAAGTTTTATTTGTTGCATACACAACAACAGCACAATGAAATGAGTTATATAAACATTTGATTATATGCATGCAGTGTACGTAAGTGTTACAAGAAATATTTAATCCAAAAATGAAAATTTGCTGGAAATAGGCTTACCCTCAGGTAATCCAAGATATAGATGAGTTTGTTTCTTCAGCAGATTAGGAGAAATGTAGTATTACATCACAATAGATCCTCTGCAGTGAATGGGTGCCGTCAGAATGAGAGTCCAAACAGCTGATAAAAACATCACAATAATCCACAAGTAATCCTCACCACTCCAGTCCATCAGTTAACATCTGGAGAAGACAAAAACTGCCTGTTTGTAAGAAACAAATCCATCATTAACAAGGTTTTAATGTTTTTAAACAAATATGCGGGTTCCAAACAGCTGATAAAAACATCCCACTAATCCACACCACTCCAGTCCACCAGTTAACATCTGGAGAAGACAAAAGCTGCCTGTTTGTAAGAAACAAATCCATCATTAACAAGTTTTTAACGTTTTTAAACAAATATGCGGGTTGATGGGAGAGACAACCAGACTTTTTCACTGCAGGAAGTGTTATGATGGATTATGGACTTATATTTTAGTCAGAAGCCACATTTGAAGTTAAAAATGTCTTAATGCTGGATTTGTTTCTTACAAACAGGCAGCTTTTGTCTTCTCCAGATGTTAACTGATGGACTGGAGTGGTGTGGATTACTTGTGGATTATTGTGATGTTTTTATCAGCTGTTTGGACTCTCATTCTGACGGCACCCATTCACTGCAGAGCATCCATTGCTGAGACACTGATGCAATTCATCCAAATCTGATGAAGACACAAACTCATCTACATCTTGGATGACCTGAGGGTGAGTAAATCTGAGTAAATAGTTCTGGGGGAACTATTCCCTTAAAGGAACAACTTGTTCGTGGCTATTTTTACTCACTACTGTACTGTACCCAGTCATATGCAGATTGTACATTCATAACATATTTAACATGCAACCGTTGCAAACATCATGCTCTAGTGGCTATATTGAGCACAAGACTGTAAAACACTCTACTTGATCCTTTCACGTAATTCAAAGGAATCAAATAACCCACTTTTAATTACTGTGTCATGTACCACCTAAACTCAGCTCCATCATCAGCGCTTGTCATGATGAAACTCATTTTTATTCTGAAATCTGACACCACTTTAATCATTATGTACAAGGGTGACAAAACAACATCTGTTTAGTCACAGGTTTATTGTAACGTACAGTTTCTGGTGAAATGCAAAAGAATATTTTAAATGAATGCAAACACATTTTTCTGTCAATTCTAATGAGTTACAGAATCACGTGGCAGCTGGTGGGGTTAAAAATAGCCGGGTCAAGAGCCCTGGTTACACGGGCTAGTTTAGTTACAGTTGACACTTATAAGAGCTGCTTCTGATTCCAGATGCTTATTTGACAGAGAACTGCCAGACGGGTAAGCAAGCAGTTTTTATTAATCATTTATGCACAGAAATACACTTTTATGTTGACAGGACAGCAGTATTAGATGCAGTGCACTCTTGAAATTACAATTAACATCGCTAGGAATAAACACAATTTTATTGCTTTTAAATATAGCATGAAAGTACAATCCAGTAATGCTATTTTAGAATTAATAACGGAAGCAATTTCATATGTTATTTTTTTGCCTGATAAGTGATTTCCTGCTAAATGTGTTATATAATGTGCAAATGTTCCAAATAGCATTTTTTTTGGTCTGCATTTGTTTTGTACTGTTTATATTTAATTGCCTGTCCTGGTTAAATTAAGTAGCTTAATCAAATGCATGCTACTCGATGAGCTGTTGTAAAAAAAATGCAAATTTTATGGTTAGTTTATGCAAAGGAACATTGCAATCTTGTTAAATCCAATCTCGTTCATCCACTGACAGCTTCATCTCCGCTTACGGCAGGAGTCTCTACAATAATGGACAAAAACGCAGAGGTGTTAGTATGTGGCGCTTCAATTATGAAGGATGTCTGGGAAATCAGACTGAGGGAGCATAGACAGAAAAGGCAGCTGGAAGAGGAGAGGATACGGAAGAGCGCTCTGGAAAGGTGAGGACCTGAACTCGATATTTACAAAACAACTTTGTGGCTCAAAAAATGTCCTAACGTATATCTGAGGCATTTCCAATTTGCTAAAAGCAGCCCCGTGAAGCAAAAAACAAACAAACAACAACATTCATTTAAAAAATACATAACAATAAAAACTGATATAATCTTATAATGAAAAATATTTTGAAATGTTTTTAAAAATACTTATTCTTATATTTTCTTGCCACCGAAATACATTTGGAAATATATTTTGATGTATGAAGGTTGAAACTAAATATATTTTCTATTTTAAAAATATATTTCATTGAGCTTCACTGTTTACAACATATATTTAGCATATATTTTTGGCCACATAAAATATACTTTTTGCCATATGGGGTTTGTTGATAGTTAACCAATTTGTTTATGTAATTGTATTTAACAAATTCCATTCCATATACTTTTGTAATATCTATGAACATGCTATTGCCACACTCATGCCATGTCAGAATTACTGTAATTATTAGTTTCCTGCTTGGAAAAAACTTTCTCACACTGATAATTACAAGCTGTTCATTGATGCATTTTGAGCGTTGCCATAGAAAAGAATAAATTCTGAAGAAGACAAGAACAGCTCTCTGAGTCATCTCATAATTACAGTAACTCTAATATTGCATGAATGCAGTTTGATCCCAACTGCCTCTCTGCCTATTCTGTTTGCACATAATAAGGCCATTCAGAACGATAATGAGCTTGTGGTCGCATCAACTTTAATTGCCTTAATTGTGTAAATATCAATTTTAATAACAGCAGCCATCTTTAAATAATCTGTTAAAACAAAAGAAGCACACATTTCATAATTAACGAGAAGTCTTTTCGTTTGTTGTCCGTACCAATTAAACTTTTCATAGAATCAATCAGGATTGGAAGGCGCGCATGTCCTCCAAGATAAAACCCCCTAAAAGACTGGAGAGAAAAGCAAAGCTTCCCCAAGAATCGACTCTTGATGCACACAAGGCTAAAAAGATGCACCTTAGCAGGCCTCAAGGCTTCCAGAGCAATCGGATTAAAAGGCAGGTGGACTCGACGAAGACTACAAAAGCCAATAAACTGGCCCTGTTACGTCAGCTCAATGAAAGCTGCCCGGGGTTGATGGTGTGGGCGAAGTCTTGGAAGTTTTCGCAACTTTTGCCGCAACCTGAAGAAAGTCCTTGTGCGTTCGACTGGGGGCAGTCATGGAAGTTTCTCAATTTTCAGCCAAGCACTGATGGAAAACCATGGTTTGATCTTGGGTTTGATGCCAACAATGATATGAGCTCCAATTACATGTTTCTATGGGAGAAACTCAGCAAAGCTTTAGACACCGAACACATTAAACAAGACCTGGCCACTCCAGAATGGGAAAAGTCTTGGATATTCAGTCAGAAAAGAAAAGAGTGTCACGAAAACACAAATAAAAGTGACTGCGGAAATGAGGAAATCGCATCAGACTGGAACGAGTCCTGGAAGTCAACGAAGCCTGTAAAAGAAGTAGATGTTAAATATGATTTAATTCAACCCTCAGCTAATGAGAAAAAACAACCCGAATTATCATGGAATAATTCTTGGATGCACTTTAAAAAGCAGCTTCATATGAAATCTAAAGCTACAGATAATTCAGCTTGGAGTGAATCTTGGAGAGTTGCGAAAACCATATCAGAAAAGGAGACGAAATCAATCCAATCTCAAGCGATGGAGCCTGAGGAGCTGCATCCCGACATCTGCAACGTGATAATGAATGTGTCTAGAGAGATGAAGCACACAATTCCACGGAGCTCTCAGTTCGGTGGGAGGGACGCACAGCTGTCTGAATGGGAAAAATCATGGATGACCATAAAAAATCTGTCAGAGTATAAAGAAGAGATAAATAAAGAGGTGGAAGTGAAGGTTGAGACATTGAAACCAGACAAGCAACCAATTGAACATGTGAAATTCAATGTACTTGCTTTGCCAAAAAGCCAGAAGTGGCAAGAGATGCTTAACTTCTCTGAGCAAATAAACTGGAAGGATTCTTGGAAGATGACGAAACGTCAGCATAGAGAAGAAAGAACCTTGAGGAACCGGAGAAGTCCACCTTCACAATTCTCACAAACTCTCACTGAATGGGCCGATTCTTGGAAGTTCACCAACTTAACTCTCAACCAAGACGGCGGTTTATGGCAGCAGGGTTGGTCTGCCAATTCTCAACCCAGGCCTATTAGAAGAGTGCGAGAAAATGAAGATATCCCGCATAATGGACCAGCAGGGGTTTGCGCATGGGCCGAGTCCTGGAGGTCAACGAGACGTCAGCATCTTCTGGAAAGACAAGCGACAAGTGCATCTACCCAGCCGGTATGTCAACATACATATGCACGATCCGTGGCGGACTGGGAACAATCGTGGAAGTCATCAACTCATCTGCGTCGTCATGATAGACCCTCCATGACGGCATGGACTGATTCTTGGAGGATCTCCAGCTTGGAGGATCTCCAACGTGAGCATGCATGGTTTGAGAAATCAATGGAAATCAAAGGCAGAAAGGAACTTTGCAGAGCATCGAATGCATTTAGCAGATCATTTGATTCTCAGACATTCAAAGAACGATATCCTGCGAATGAGTGGAAGGACTCCTGGAGGGTTAAGAAGAGGTTTGATGGTCCTGGACTTGCACAACTCATGAAAAACGAAGTGCTAAATTGGGATAATTCTTGGATGTTTACCAGCACAGAGTTTTATCAAAAACAAGGTGAATGTTATTTGAATTCTCACCTGACGTCTGATGTCAAGAGCTATGTGATTCTCAAATCAATGCAGATCGAGAGCTGGTCAGAGTGGGGTCGATCGTGGAAGATGTCAAACCTACAACCACCAAAGAACATCGCCTCGTGGGTTGAGGCAAAGCCAAGTTCATTCAATGCACAAGACCTGATTCTTTGGTCCAAACACAAACGCATCTATAATTTACCTTCTGCTTCGCTCAGAGACTTGAAGCTGAAAATCTGGAGCAAGTCCTGGAGGTTCATGACGATAGACCTTGACTCGAAACAAAGGAAGGATGAGGATGAATCTGTGATAATGACAAAGACTATAAAGATAAGAAAGCATATGTACTCAGATATAGATCAGCAGAAACCACAAATGAAGAGATGGAGTGATGCATGTAAAATAGCAAAGATGCAACCACGAGCAAAGCGTAACGTTCAATCCAAATCTGGCAACGTGGAAGATGAAGATGAAGAAATGTTTGCAGAATGGATGGAATCTTGGAAATTCTCAAATAATTTAAAAACTTGTGAGCCTGCAAATGTATCTCTGAGCAATTGGAAAAAGTCTTGGAAGTTTCTCCTTGATCCGAATATAACAATGAACTGCCCAAAATCTAGCAAGAATCGGTGAGGATAACAGACTTTGCAAGTCAGGTTTTAAGAGTATGTCTTTTATTTCAAATAAATGACAAGTGATGTTTTTAAGACTTCTACAGATTCACCCCAGAATAAAGTTGTGTGTCCTGTGCAGACAATTACATTTCTTCTTATCTATTGTGTCCAAGTACAACAAACCATAACAACATATCATTATTTCTGATGCAGTCACGCTGACAGCTGAGAACTGTGGCTCTAGTTTAACAGTTTCAAGGCACATAATTTATTCTTTTTCAAGTGATTGCACACAGAGTGCATGCGGTTCAGCACTTCCTAACAAAAACAAGAATGAAATTGTTTAACTCTCGTACAACAGTAATTCTGCTGCATGATCACATACTGCAACATTGGAAATTGCAGTAATATAGCATGCAAATCACCATGCTTGTATGGCAAAAATACTGCATAGTGCATAATTAGAAGAGAAGTGTACTTTGTAGAAAAATATTAAAATAATATATATTATCTTAATGTATATATATATATATATA
>NW_015542364.1:212061-222209 GCF_001515605.1 Sinocyclocheilus anshuiensis | reverse complement strand
ATTAATAAAAATATCTACAAATATATACTTCAGGGCTGATTTTCTGATATATTTATCCAAGTTACTTCTCATAATTTTAATATAAAATATTGTCATGCTTCGTTTTACTCAAAATGTTATTAGATCATAATTTATCAACAATTAGTATAAATGGCAATGATTCTGGCTGTTAAATGTATTATAAACCACACATGCCCTCACAACTCAGGGTATCCCACACTGCCACCAGTGGCAGTGGCAGTGAAAATCATAAGCGTCAGCCCTTACTGACAAGCATTTTAGCTACAGTTGATTAATTTTGTAATTAAGCTGGACTTCTGAGCTCTAAATGACCCAGCTGATCATGCTGATTTGAAATGGTCTTTACATCTTTTTAAAAATTTTTTTTTTTACTTTGCATCACATCTCCACGATCTCCCTTAATTATCTGATTGGCTAAGGGTGTGTTCTGGTATGTTTTTCCAGCTCAAACAACAAAAAATAAACATGAAAAAGTCAAATATGCTTCATGGCACTTGCTTCGAGATAATAATTATACTGAGTTTACATGATATATCAACCCATTACTGGTTGACAAACTTAATTTCTTTATCCCAAATGGGTCTTTTATAGGTTTGTACCTGAATAGAAAACTGTGTCTGACAGACACAAATCATCTTTCAAGAGTGCAGCACAGATATGGATATTGTCATTAAGTAATGAGCAGAAGGCGTTTCACTGGATATTGTTTATGCTGCACAAATTAAACTACTAAATAATGTGCTGACAATCGGCTGGTCTCATTTTTTGTTTTGCACGAGCTCAAGCAAAGCTGTCTCACTTCGGTTCACCATCTGTCACAAACGTCCCGTCTCTGCCCTTTCAGAAACACATTTAAAATCTCTCCTGTGCTTGTGCTTCTCTAAACGACGGCCAGAATCCAAGGCGCTTCGTGCAGATTTAGTTCAGCGTGTTGCATGCTGTGCCATCTTGTAGTTAAAATTAAAATTAAACACGTAAAATTAAAGGTCAAGCTTAATGTGACCCACCCTGCCTTAATGCAGTTTCTTTTTTGAAGGCCAATTAAAGCCTAATGTCTGTTCTTTTGAAAGTCATGAAGTAGTAATTCGACAAATTTGCTGCTCAGAGTTATTTCAGTAGTATTATATATTATGGTATTTATTTGCTTTTCTTTTTATATATTCCGTTTTCTTTTTAATTGACAATTTATTTTTCATTTGATGTAATATTAGCAACAGGCTACATTCTTCGTAAATTCAAAAGTAACAAGATGTATAATATTCTTAATAGCACTAATAATTCAATTAATTGTACAGTTACAATTATGTACAATCTAAGTTATCCTTCCGTCCATCCAGGATAGTTTTTCATAGAATGTTTGTATTTTATTTCACTTCAGCTTCATTTCAATTATTGGAAATCATTTGGAATAGTTTTAATTTTAGTTACCAATAGTAAAAACACCATTGTATTTGTGGCTGTATTAGTTGGTAGAAGCATCATTCAGTTTTTATTGGCTGAAGATCACATACTGTGACGGTCCTCGCTCTCTAGGACAGAAATAAAGCGAAAACGCCATCAGATACATATTTATAGGCGACCCCGTGTGTTTGCCGACGGCTCGCTGTATTTTCAAGCACGTATTTGCCTGGCATGGTTGCGGTTGTTATGGCAGGAGCAGGACTGTCTACCCCACACGCATCGCTCCAGAGGCCTTCTGGAAACGCTGCAGTAAAATTAATGAGCGGAGGGCCTGACACCAAATTATGGAGGGTGGGTAGTGTGGATGTCTCAGGTGCTGCACAGACACTTAATTTTCCTGCAAAGAGACATGCCTAGTCCTCTCTCTTTCTCTCCACCACACACACGCAGAAACAAACACAATATATCATCAAACCGCTCCCACTCCAGCAGCATCTCTGCACTCGTCCCATAGGGCCGTTTAAACAGGTAATGCAGAGGAGGGGTATTGTTATCCCGTTCGCTTCTGATTTTCCGATCGTTTGCAACTCGCCTCCCAAGCTGTTCACGAGCAAACATCTAAACTCTCACATCACAATGGCATATATTGTGTTTGAAAGAATTGCTTATAAATTGGAAAGAGCGGGACCAGTGTGCACACTTTATTCTAGTAAATGTTTCTCACATTCAGCCTACAAACCTTAACTAGAAAAAACATGTTCAACTTATTGCATAACAAATAATTCAACTTTTATAGTAGAGCATATTGTCACAATTAGAATATGACATGAAATGGCCAATTAGAGATTTTAACTTAAAAACAAAACAAAACAAATGCAAATATGTATTTATGGCAAACCTAAAAGTAACAAGATTTAAAATAGTCTTAATAAAGATAATCATTTTTGGTAAATTCAAAAGTAACACGATTTTTATGTTCTTAATAGCAACAATATTTCAATGAATTGTATACAATTCATTGTACAGTTACAAGTTAACAATAATATTTTTACAATAATATTTAAACAAAATAAAAATAGATATCAAAAATAATAAATAAAATAACAATGAGATACAATCTTTCAATTTGATATTTGATAAACATTCTAATATTTTAAATTTTTGTTTTTAGTAATAATTTAATTAATTGTAACAATATTATTTTCACAAACAAAATACAATTTGATAGATAAATAAAAAAGTACAGTTATATACAATCTTTCAATTTGATATGTAGTAAAAATTCCAAAAATTATATTTGAGTCTGTTTTAGTCATTTAGTTGTGGGCTTTTTTTTTTAAAATTTGAATTCTATTTAGATTTAATTTAATTCATATTTCACTTTTAGTCATTTTTCAACTTATTAAAGGAATAGTTCACCCAAAGTCACCTACATCTTGGATGCCCTGGGGGTAAGCAGATAAACATCAAATTTTAATTTTTGGGTGAACTATCCCTTTTAACAATCATCCAGAACACCACTCTTTTGACATTCAAGAAAAATACTCATGCTGTCTAGCCTCAGACTCCTCTATATTCAAAAAGAACACATGATGAAATATATTAAAACGCATTCATACGAGACAAATGATAAGCAGTGAGATGTTTTAGTATTTGCAGTAGTGTCACGGGTCTCAAGAGAAAAAGAAATCCTCAAAAACATAATACCCCAATATGCAGCTCCACAATCCTTTGTTTATCTCTGAGGAATAGAGTTGAAGTCTAATCCTGGAAGAGATTTAACATAATACGCCTTTTAAAGCTCCCGCAGGTTTGTTTGTTAAAGCTAAAGCTTCTGAGCACCAATCATTTTTACTCATTTTCATAATGCTAGCGGTCACCAGTTGATCAGACAGTGAGATTCATTTCTGTTCTGCATTGACTGCATGAAACTGGGATTAAATTGGTAGACTGGATATAAATTAGTCAATATTAGGTTTAGCTGTTTTATATTATGGACTAAAAACTTTAGTCACTTTCTGCTTCATAGAAATTGAAAAGCAAACATTTGAAAATAACAACCGAAACACTATAGTGAATTAGTGGACTTTATAAGTGTACTTCATATTTAACTGAAAAATAATTTTTGACGGTTTTAGATTCGTTAACGTCAATAACACTGGGCCAAACAATCATCTAGTCCTTCTATCAGGTTTCACAGCAGGTTCTCATCAAGCTGGCCTTGCTCTGTTTTCATGTTAGCAGGTTCCTGCGCCGGGTGTACGGGAGCATCGGTAATGATGCAGCCACATTTGAGCCGCTTGTCTCCAGCGTACAAGACCTGTTGACCCCCAACCCAGATATACAGCCATTTGTAAGACCCCCCTCACTTATGGTGGAACCCAAGCTGTGTTCGGCAGCCAATTTGGGCTGGTTACTGTCAGCACTCGAGGTGTCCCACGGTTCTTGAACAGAAGCAACAGTGAGATATAGTGGGCTGATGGGGCTCACATCCATCAACTCTCCTCTCGCTGCTGATTCTCAAAATTATCCTTCACTTTATCCTTCAGCACAAAATTTCATGCTACTCATTGTCTTCGCCCAAACTTTGTCATCATTAGACCACTTAATGCACCTATAACTTATAATGACTTCATCCGCACGTTATTAATTTCAGCAGTGCCATATGCTTCACGATGCTAATGCGGTTCTACCCAAGATATTCATAACATAAACCGCAGAATTATTGTTTGCCACAGCTGATGGGTACTTGAAGGGTTTTCGAGGGCTTTCAGGAAAGCAAACTGTGAAGCGTGAAATTTTTGAGCTGAATGATCACTGTTTGTTCACCTGCAAGAAAATATAATGAGAATCTGCTACATGACAACAAATGGCATCTTACATAATGAAATTAATTTCTCATTAAATCATTATGGTTTAGCGTTTTTTTTTCATTTACTTTCTGGGAAAGAAAAACACACTGAAGTAGTTTACAAATGTGAAGACGCTGAAAGTTGAATGACTTCATAAGAAACGTCTTATTGTATCCACCTTATTCCTAAAACGCAGATTAAGCCTATGGGCGAGACTTCCAGTTTATTAGCCGCTGAAGGGAAATAACGAGAAGAATAACAACGTGCAGTAAACAGTAAAACCGTTTGCATTACAAACCAGTGTGTTCATAATTAAGATAATATACTAAAATAATATGGTAAGCCACACCAATTTGCAGTATTAAGCAGCAAAACTTTTGTACAGCTAAAAATAGCTGGAAGCAAATAAAACCAGAAGCCAGACCCATAAAATGTACAAATGGCCGCGCTCATTTTTACCTGAAGAAGGTGGATAAACGTTTCATTATACGTGATGGACAGTCTAAACAGCCAATGAGGAATGAGGGTTGTCTCCCGCTGACCAATCAGGCGCGAGTACAGCAAACGTCTGATTAGTATGCAAACGCTGTGCACTTGTTACCCGGATTATCTACTCGCCAAAATGGCCGTTTGCCGTCTTAAAAATGTCTGCCATCCAAACTCGGAAATGTCAGGTAAATAATGTTTTTTCATAAGCACCAAGGTTTTCCATTTCTTTTTAAGACGTTTCTCCAGTCATCCGAGAGACTTCTTGATGTGTATGTTTGTGGGAGACCCTGTGTTGACCCCATTCAGACTAAAGCTCGTAATAGTTGTTGGAATTGCCTCCTTGAATGTGTGAATTGGGGTGAAACTGTCAGGGTAAAAATGGCTTTGTAAGTAGCTGACAAACGATCCAGGAACGGTTATGTGAATTCATAATCATAACACGCGGTTGCAGGTCACGTGACCGCACTTCGGCGGACTGTAGTTTATAAAAAATAATATACAGAGTCATATTTGAGGCTGTGTTGTGTTATCGTTGGCTATTATTATTTGTATATTTGTTGGGAATCCTTCATGCATTTCATCTACAATATTTATAGTTGTCATTGTAATGATGAATGAGTTTTATATCATACTTGCAACCGGGTGCCGTTAAATGGTGTTTACGCATGCGCACTGGAGTGTGTTTAAAGGGGTCATATGATGCGATTTCAAGTTTTCCTTTCTCTTTGGAGTGTTACAAGCTGATTGTGCATAGATAAGATCCCTGAAGTTGCAAAGACTAAAGTCTCAAAACCAAAGAGATATTCTTTATCAAAGTTAAGACTCTGCCACGCCCCCCTAAAACGGCTCGTTCTAACACGCCCCCACATATCTACCTCACTATGTGGAAATATTTGCATAATGTGGCCCAAATGTGCACGCAAAGAAAGAAGGCGTGGTTTCAGTAACCGCAGTTAGTGTTGAAGCAGCCATGTCAGGGAGACACTGTGTGTTTCTAGGCGAAAACAGCCGATGAAGCTCGCGATTATGGTAAGGGGCGTTACATTTCCGACGACTGCTTGCGGTGTTCGGCCAATCACAATGCACTGGGTCAGCTGGCCAATCAGAGCAGACTGCGCTTGTCGGAAGGAGGGACTTTGTAGAAAATGAAGAGTTTGAGAGAGGCGGGGCATAGAGGACCTACAATAATGTACAGTATTTGAAAATTATGTGTTTTTTGAACATTAAAGCGTCAACATTACATGTTACACCAAATACACAAAATATGATCTTTAAAAAAGCATCATATGACCCCTTTAAAACCGATATAAAGTTGGTTCGACATTTGACGTTGGATGTTAGACAGATATTCAGCTGCGAAAAACTTCAATAATTTCTTAGTGGATGAGTATAATTGTATAAAAAATGTCTTCTCTGAAAGGCATTAGAACGTAGAACTGAACACACATCGCAGTTTATTTGTTTTAATCCCCCTCGATATTTTGCAACATAAAGTCTCTAGCAGCGGCTCGCTAGTGCTTAGGCCAGCTAGGGACCGTCTACAAAGTACATGTGATAGGATAAAACGATTAATGGTTTCCCATCGAAATGTTTTTTTACACTTAACAAAACAAGAGCAATTTGTGCACTAAGGTCTTTGAAAGATAGACAAAATAAGAGACAAACACTTATAATGCTCACTTGAATTTAAATAATAAATATTGTAAACAAGATATGTGATATTATTATATTATTACTATTAATAAAATTAATAAAATAAAAACAACATTACAAATCATTATCATTCCATAATCCAGTGGTTATACAGTAGGTTTATTCCAGGTCCTTATGAGAACATTTTAATGTTCGGTATATTCACAGAAGTAAGTATGACACAAAAAAAGTACACGCTATTGAAATTTAAACCAATAAATAAATCCATTTAAAATAAATACACTCTTCTGTATTAACTTCATGGTGTGTGTCTCGTTACTGTTTGTTATAAGAACATTTTTATATTTGTTTTAGTCACAGACAGTGGCGGCTGGTCAATAGGGGGCGCTGGGGCGCTGCCCCCATCAAGTTAGCCAGGGAAGAAGCGTACTTCAACATGTTAAAAATAAGTATAATATATATTGCAAAATAATCAGGAAATTGCATTATTTAGTCATACTATTTGACTGGTAGTCATGTTAGCACCTATCAAAAATCAAAAAAATCTAAACTGTATTTAGTTTGTTTTGTGTGTGGGTCTGTAAACTTTTGAAACACATGTGACTTGAGGCTGAGCTCTAATTGGCTTGTTTCAGATTGTCCTCGGGGCGCAGAGCACCTAACACTAACCCTAACCCAGTTGCACCAGCTGTACGTAAGTTACAACCAGAGCCGTTGAAAAACAGAGTTGCGACACTCCCATAGGCTTCCATAGGAACTGAGGAATGCGGAAGTAAAGCGTGTCATGGAGCTGTCAATAGTTCCAAACAACCAATAGTTCCAGCATTAAAGCCCATTCATTTCAGTGCTTCTGAAGCACATTCGCCAGAAAGTTGAAGAAATTACATAATTTTTAAACATTTTAACGCATTAGTTGACCTCTCGGAAGTCTGGCCAGTAGTGGTATTTTATGAAGCACGTTATAGTTAATGTTTATCGTTAGATAATAGACAGTTATACTATAATTGCAGTTAAATAACGTGAGAAACTCCTTAATAGCGACCATACCCAGATGCTAGTTGTCATATTTTTAAGTTTTGAATCTTTCTGCAATCTTTCTCTCTCTGTAGGAGGTTCGCTGAATGCAGTTGCTTGGGTTTTTTAAACATTATTTTAAACTTTTTTTTATTGGGTTAAATTCCGTATTTGCTTGCCCTTTTTAATATTCACTTGTGTTGTATGCTTATGCGAATATCATAAAATAACACTGGGATGTCAGTAGGCCTGTCGCAATAATCAATATATCGACTTATCGCGCAATATGTGCATGACCTCAATAACTTTTGGTGAAGCAATATATCGCCCATTATATTTACTTAAAAAGTAATGTCACCATGTTTTGTACATTCCACTTGCGCCTGTCTTTTGCAGATTAAATTGATGGAAAAAAGATTACAAATAATTTTACTAGGAATGTCGCAATAATCAATATATGCACTTATCGCGCAATATATGTACATGACCTCAATAATGTTTGGTGACGTAATATATCGGCCATTATATTTACTTAAATTAATGTCACCATGTTTTGTACATTCCACTTGCACCTGTGTCTTTTGCACCTTCTTGTACATAATGTGGTGTAGTCATGAGGTGCTAGTTCAAATTTAAAAAATGCTTCTACAAACAAAGTTTCATCTGCAGATATGGCCTTGTTTAGGGATCTGACGGACATCTGACTGCTAAGTAGGGATTGTGTTTTTCAGCAATAGTGTGCACCCTTAATTTACAGAGAAAAGAAGGTCAGGGAAAAATCTGTAGATAGAAAAATCTCCATACAACTTCTTTGTGCATTTTTCTTTTTTTGTACTAGTTACTTTGCACTTTTTGTTAGAAAATGTTTATTTAATATTTATTCAAGTTTTTAAAGGTACCTAATATTTTGATACTTAATTTCCATGATCTAAATATTCTTAAAAATGAAAAGTTTGTTGTCATTTGGAAGTGTGTAGGCCTTCTTGCATTATTATGCTGTTACATTATGATTATATGTTCAGTGGCATAAAATGGTCTTTAAAATGACAATCGCTTACCGCAGTTATTTCTGGGGCAATATATCGCACAACAAAAAGTTGTTATCGTGACAGGCCTAGATGTCAGTAAGTAATCTTTTTAATTTATTATTTTTAAAAAATTGAAACGAAATAAAAACCGAGTGTTTGATAATGTCTAAATGTACATAAAAAATGCAAAACCTAAAAAAAAGTAAGCAGTTATGACCAGCAATACTCTTTTGAGCAACTAGAGTAGATAAATGTTTATTAAACAGCTATACGGGCATCTAGTGGTTAAACCATGGCGTTACATATAAATATAATTTTTTTTGGCCACCAATTTGCCTCTTTGCACTGGAATTTAGAAACGTTTTCTCTGTTTTAACCCTAAACATTACACAAATTGTAATATAAATAATAAAATTGTTATATTTTCATGGATCATAATTTTTGCGCATATTATTTAGTACCAAAAATCTCCTCAAAATATGAACTAAATAGAACTGAACTAAAATATAGTACAATTATTTAATTGATTAAAAGTTACACTTAAGGTGTTCGGTCACATTTGACTGCCAGGGAGTATAAAAACATAAAGATGCTGTCTCTTTAGCACTCTCCAGAATAAAATGCTATTGTAAAGCGTAGTCAGCGTAGTTATCAATGCACAATAAATGCACATTATGTGTTAATAATTACTAGAAATTGCTGCAAATATAGTGAAACTGCTGTCTGCCTGATTAAACCCATTCAAACATATTGACAGCGCGGAGTTGTTTGGAACTATTGAGAGCTCCATGAACCACGTGACCGGGTGGTGGCGAGATCAAAGCATGTCACAACTTCATGTCACAAGATCAAAGCATGTCACAATAAAGAAGACTTTATTGATTTTAAATGAATTTATAAGTTTGAATGTCAAACTCAGTCAAAACAACTGCAGTATCTTCCTCTAGGTGGCAGTAATACTGGAGACTATGGAAGGCTTCGCAAGCGATTTTTGAATGTCAATAGCATGACTTCGGCATCGCTTTTGACAATGAAAACTACTGCAAAATGTCCTTTATGAAATCTGTAACAAGACGCAGCCTTTGTAGCTGAGATCGAAGATTGTATTTATTTTAAACTAAACTATGTATTGGTTTCATTTTCAATAGTATGTGTTCTATTATAGTTCTGTGGCTAAAACCACCACCAAAATGTTCTTCTACGAATCAGTAGCAAGACACACCCTTTGGATTTAAGAAAGAAAACTACATGCATTTTAAATAAATTTATTAACAGATTTTAATTTAAGTCAATAGCATGCATCCTGAATTACAAATGAGAGTAAAACCTGCATGGAAATGCTCTTTTAGGCCCAGGTAACAAGACACACCTTTTGAAGTTGAGATACTGTATGTTTTTAAAAATGAATGTGTTAACAGATTCAAATTGAATTAAATAGTGTGCATCCTGATTTACATATGATAGTAAAAGGTGGCTGTAAATATTGTTCTTTGAACAAGTAACAAGACACGCCCTTTGACGTTTACATATCAAATTGTATGCATTCTAAATTAATTTATTTAAAGGGGTCATATGATGCGTTTAAAATTTTTCCTTTCTCTTTGGAGTGTTACAAGCTCTTGGTGCATAAAGAAGATCTGTAAAGCTGCAAAGACTAAAGTCTCAAATCCAAAGAGATATTCTTTATAAA
>NW_015542364.1:180979-211008 GCF_001515605.1 Sinocyclocheilus anshuiensis | reverse complement strand
TTTTTTGGGCAGTGTAGAGTAGGGCTTGTTGTTTGTCATTTCTCCGATCACAAATGCAGACATGGTTTTATGTTTACGCAGCGGGATGCAACGCAACGCATAAAAAGACAGTATAAGTCATTATAATCCGTAATTATGTCCCCACTGGATGCAACAAATATAATGAGTTTAATGAGTTTTCATGTTTTTGTCTCATCGCTCCGGCCGGACAGGGCATCATCACAATATGGTAACATTTCGCTTTTTCAGACCGATGAGCTTTGTAAAAATCGACGCGTTTCAGAAAGGCGGGGCATAGAGGAGAAACAATAATGTACAGTATGTGGAAAATAATGTGTTTTTTGAACCTTAAACCGCATAAACACATTTCATTACACCAAATACACAAAATAATGTTATTTTTAGCAGCATCATATGACCCCTTTAAACTTCTGAATGTCCAACTCGGTCAAAACAAGTGCAATATCTTCCTCTAGGGGGCGGTAAACTGCACAATCGTTGTAATGCTTTGCAAGCTTTTTCTCAATCGTTTCATTTCAATAACTTTTGTTGTGTTATATTTCTGTGAATAAAACCAACATCTAAATGTTCTTTTATGAACCAGTAATATGACACACCCCTTAAATTAGAGATTTATCTTTTATACATTTCACAAGTGAAGCATTTAGATGGAATAATTGTGCTTTTTGCTCTTCGTTTTGCACTTTGCAGACAGTCCCTATCCTGCACTTTTACATTACAAGGTCTATCAGTTACAATACCTTAAGGCATATTAAAACAAATAAAACACATTGTGTGTTCTCTTCGACATTTGAAAACAATTATAACACAGTGTGCATGTTTCTTGTCATTGTGCTAAATCGTTAAAGAACTATTGAAGATTTCCGAGGCTGAATCTCTGACAAATGTCAAACGTCGAACCAACTTTATATCGGTGTGTTTAAATACGGTCTGTCACACTCTTTCAAACTACTGTTTGAAACTTTTATAAAAGCCAGATTGGCTTCCAGGCTGGGATTTTTGTGCTTGTCTTTAGTTATCATATGCCGTTGAGGAAAAACTAGTCTGATCACTTAGCAAAGTAACATCATACCTTTCCTTAACAAGACACATGATTTGATGAATCATTCAAACATTTGAAGATGAGTTACATGCTGAAGTCGCCTTAGGAAGCACCTTGAGTTATATTTGGGAAATCATTTAGATCTCAGTTGATGCAAGAAATCTCAAAAACAACTTGCCTGAGGTTATACATGTTTTTGCATATCCAGACCAGTAGACCAAGTCATTAATGCTTCATAAAAAGTACAGAATCACAGCAAAGAAACGTTGTACTACCCCTAACTGCATGGTAGGACTTCTATAATGATTTCTCAGGAGGAGGTTCTGAATTCACTCTTCCATTATAAGAGGGACTCGCGGACTGAGCTGTAAGTGACCGCAGATCTTTGACGTTCCTGTGAAAAGGAGCCAGAAAAGCCTTTGATTCAGATCTGAGAGTATCAGAAGAGAACAAGTCTCGTTGGATGTGAGAAACATCAAAACGTACATTCAGTCGTATGTTTCTGATTTATCTTCTCTGAAGCGTTGCCTCTTGATTTTCTCTAGTAAAACTTCTCTGATGGATTTACATAAAGTTCCCTTTTATACTCAAAAATAGATTTTCATACTGTATATATGGAAAGGATCGGCTTGGGATAAGCGATAAGCTTGTTTATTGCACGATCAGCTGCCCAAAAGTACTTGAGCATCTATGATGCACTTAAAAACCGAATGCCACTGCTATATATATATAATATAGCATTTGAGTGCATGTATTACGTTATGCAATGAAATGCTTTAAGGTTAGCTCTTTTTAGTTTAGTGTCTAAATACTTTTTGCAACCAGTGTATATGTTCAGACTGTTTAGGTTGATGTCTTGTTTATTTCCCGAGGAGCAAAACGTCTTATTGCTCTACCAAAACCTGACAAGGCAATATGAGAAAACATCCTTCTGCTTTTTTGGGCTTCAAGAAACCAGCGTGCTCTGTTTTGCATTTGTTTCATATTCAGCTGAGGAAGATTGAATTTGCGAAACCCTGTTATTAAAAACTGGCAAAGGAAACGCAATATGACTTTTTATTTTGCTTTGTTCATTTTCAATTATTAAAAAAACCCAGCAACTCATTACCTACTACCTGGCAAAGAGAAAATAGATTTATAGTGTTCATTTGGATTCACGTATCCTCACTTCCTTTTGCACAAAAATACAGTTTTTCAATGCATATTGATTATTTATAATGCCTTTATTATTCAGCTTCATTTGAGAGCGTATAAATAGAATGCATCTGAAATGCATGCATTCTTTGTCATCGCATGAAATGCACGACTAAGTGAAATTCTTAGGTTAAGTACATTTAAAAGAGCAGAAAGAAAAGTGGGCCAACAGAGAGAGATAAAGCATCAAATATGCAGGGCTGCTGTCCAGTGTTGGGCAAGTTACTCTGAAAATGTAATTAAATTACTGATTACTGATTACTCCTTTTAAAAGTAATCACGTTACTGTTCTGATTACTTTATTTCAAAAGTAATTAGTAATTAGTTACATTACTAGTTACGTTACTTTTTTCTCCATGAAATTTATGAAATCCCAGCATACACGCTCCCGATATATATTGGTTATTAAAGCATCAACATTCACTGAACACTGTTATTTTTAACTAAAGCAAGCGGCTGCTGCGTGCATGGTTTGGCAGAATGCCAGTAAAGAGCTGCATTTATAATCTCCAAAAGACATCTCAGTTCATCGCAATCTCACAAATCTCTGTTATAACACAATAAATATATGCATAATGAATCTTTCATAATGTCTACAATTCGTGTGTTATAATGAGAGGATTCGTGAGCACGCAGATTTCAGCACTGCATTGCTCAACGCAGCGAACACGTGTTATAGCCTAAATAGAAACTCTGCATATGCTTGCACCTGTTAATCATTTATATTTTATATTAGTTCATGTTGCTTTTGTGCAATAGATGAATAACAATTTATTTGTTTTAGATATTTTATGTTTAGATATTTCTATTTTGCGGGAGTCCCGTGACTCATTTTATTCTCCTGCATCCCGCACACACACGCGTGTCTACCGCCCGCAGCAGCACTCGCCCATCTTGTCCCGCGCCGCACTCTGTCACATGACTCAACAGTGCATGTGCTACATCCTTTTTACAATCTCTAGATTATAAATCACTGCATTCTGTCAGCAATGTAACGCGGCAGTAACGTAGCGACTTCAGCTTGTAACTATACTCTAATTACTATTTTGAAAATCATAATGCGTTAAATTACTCCGTTACTAAAAAAGTAATCAAATTACAGTAACGCGTTACTGAGTAATGCGTTACTGCCCAACACTGCTGCTGTCACTCGCCATGTTCCCGTCACTGTTTCAGTAATGCACTTCAGATTACAGCAGCTCTTTTCCAGAGATGCCACGTTTGGTTTTCAAATGCACCATGGGAAATGCTGCAAAGGGCGTTCGTAAGACTGCTGACGATAGCATGAAAGAAACTTCACTATTGGTTTGATATTAAAGAATAAAAAGTGAACTGTGTGGGGAAGATCTTTCATTTAAGTAACCTATTCCTGTTTCTCCATTATGTAACCATTTGTCATTATTTGGATCTGGACCTCCTGGCTGAGAAATGCCATTAGGTCAAATGTATAGCTATAATTCCTTTATTGATTTCTAACTAATATGTTTGAGTTTTTATTCTCTATTACAGTGATGGATGGTTGCTGTTTTTGGCTCATATATTGTTAAAGTAATAGTTCACCCAAAAATGAACATTTGCAGAATGTTAACTCACCTTCAGGTCACCCTGTGGATGTAGATGAGTTTGTTTCTTCATCAGATTTGGAGAAATGTAGTATTACATCACTTGCTCACCAATGGATCCTGAATGGGTGCCGTCAGAATGAGAGTCCAAACAGCTGATAAAAACATCACAATAATCCACAAGTAATCCACACCACTGCAGTCCATCAGTTAACATCTGGAGAAGACAAAAGCTGCGTGTTTGTAAGAAACAAATCCACCATTAAGACTGTTAACTTCTGGCTAAAATATGAGTACAAAATTCATAATAATGCTTCCTGCAGTGGAAAAGTCATCTGAATCAGGAGAGAAATCTGCACAGATCAAACACCATTCTAAACAAATATTTGATTTGATTTTGATTTTGAGAGGACAACATGGACTTTTTCATTGGAAGAAGCATGTGTATGGATTATGGACTCGTATTTTAGCTGAAAGCAACTGTTTAAAGTTAAAACGTCTTAATGATGGAATTGTTTCTTGGAAACATGCATCTTTTAATTTCACAAGACATTAATTGACAGACTGGAGTGGTGTGGATTACTTGTGGATTATTGTGGTGTTTTGATCAGCTGTTTAGAAACTGGGACAGAGCAAAGTGCTTTAGCATCGGAAAAAAAAAATTCGCACACTTCAGTTTTATGGGTTTTTACATGTACCCAAGGCAGTAGGCATGCAGAAAAACTGTCCTCTGGGTGTTTCTCCATAAGGCAACCCTTAAAAGTAGCACAGAGGTCTTTAGTCTGCATAATTCAGTTTTCACACTGCAAGCAGTGCTGCAATTTAAAACATGTAGTCGTCCACAACATCGCCCTCCAGTGGACGCCCCATGAGAAATCATGCTTAAATGAGTGTGTGGAGTGTTTCATGTTTTGTTCATTGGGCTTTTAAATGAGTTACATGACTTCACTTTCCAGATAAATAACTGTTATGCATGCACTCGTGCTAAATCTAAAGTTTGGAGCAGGCATTAGGATTTAATAGAAAATCATTATTTACAAATGAAACTGAAGCAGGTATTTTATTATAGTTACAAAAAGCAGCATTAAACCATATCCTTGTATATAATCGCATGGAAATGGATCATTATGTCTTATACTGGCCTCTAGTTGCATCTGAGCTGTTAAACCAAGTGTGTTAAAGCTGTAGTGTGATTACAGCCCATGTGCATTTTAAAACGACTTTCGGTTAAAATAGATATTTGTTAGTCATTGTCTACTCTATATAGTGTCTATATCTATACATGTCATCTATATTGACTATATTTGTATTTTATGCATCAAAAAGCTGCACTTTTTATGACATTAGATGAAAATATTCATAATTAATATGCACACAGTGCTGTAGGTGCCTTATTAGCAGTCTTGTTCATCTGCTTTGATTTTGTGCTAAAATAATTTGACCAGACGACAAGATAAATAAATCTTTAGTGGTTTGCTGAAATATAATATTTACTTACTAGTTAGTTTTGAAGTATATTTTAGATTTAGCTTTCTGAATGTGAGTTTTATCTTAGGCTGTGTAACAGGAGTGAAGTGGGTGTTAATAATTCATTTTTTTTCCTTCTCATTAATGTCTTGTAAATATTCTTTCGTCTTGATCTTTACAGTCTTTGCACAGACAGACAAATAAAGGTGACTTGACTTTACAGACGATCATGAATTATAATTTTTCCTCATTTGTCTGGATTCTCTCATCTCTGATACTGTACAGACTAGCTTAGACTAGTATGAATTCCTGGGTTATGTTGGTTAGTGCTAGTTTGGTATTTTTTCCTGAGCCAAACTTGGCCGGTGAAGTTGGTCAACTTTTTATCAAATAGTTAATAGACATTTCACTTTACCTGTTGGACTTGGTGTTGTGCTTGTTGACGCATTTGTTGTATGATTTTAAATGATCATAATTTCTGGCTGACATAGGTGAGGTTTTGTCAAATTGCACTAATGATTTGTCATATCCTTGGAAGCATAAGTTAAGATGGGTTGAGCATTATAAGGTAATATAATGTTTTGAACGACATCCCATAATTTTTTTAGCAAAATGAAAGCTATGAATTCATTAATATCCACATGTATTTACATTATAGACATAGAATTTCCAGTTTTCTGGGGATATGCTAAAAATATATATATTTTTTTAAGTCAGTAAAAATATTGTCAGGCCAGGAAAAAATCTTTATTGTTGGGCAACATGATTGATCATTCAATGAAATGGATATATTTTTCAATCATTATCATGAACTATGATATGTCAGCGTAACATTGATCTTATGGATTGATGGACTTCATTTACAGGCTACACACAAAATCATTAATATTTCATGCATTTAACGTGTTGCTCTAAGAAAGCATGCATTCAGTGAGCAGCTTGCCAGCTTGAATTCTAATGCTGAAAATGAATAGTAATGATAACACATCTGAATATGAAATACTTTCTTGGCAATGGTAATAAATTGTGAAGTTCAATAAAGTTACATGCCAACGAAAATGCTTTAAAAGGACAGTGAAGAAGGTAAAGAGAGCACTGGAGGAATAATTGTGGATGAAGGTCTCACAAAAGAAAAAGGAGAGTGTAGCAATGTTGAAAGGCGCGTTCAGATGAAGGTCTATCTGTCTCCGACCCATCGAGCTGTTGACCACATTGATTTTCTTTTTTTCCCCTCTGATTTTGCCACTTAAAGAGGAGAGAGGCCTGCATTCGTTCCTGGCTCTCGAAGCCTTTCACTGAAGCAAATCCTCCTCAGGATGTACTGTAAAGTGATTATGGGTAATTACATGTGGAGAATGGACACTCAAAGAGAGCCGAGTGTCTAGAGCCTGTCAGTCAAAATGCATGAGATGAAACCAAAACTAGGGCCTTTTTTTGAAGCGACATACATTCAGACTGTTGTGAAGAGGTGATCATTTGTCATTTCCTCTTTGAGTTAAATAGATGTAGACACTGAAGACTATTCTGTTAAGTACAGCACTTAACATATAGAGGTCTCAAACAATTACAGCTTTTTACATGAGAAACAAAACCCTGAAAATGGCAAAATGCCACCCATTTTACTTCTGCAATGCAACACTGCTGATTTTTCCCATCAGGAATTGATGTGTGTTTCAAAAACAATATTTCAGCGTAATTGCCTATAGTATTATTAGCAATAAATATTCGGCGAAAGTTAGTTTTAGCCAAATCCCAAAAGAGAATCCATGCTGAACAGAATAGACTAACGCCATTAAAAATAAAAAAGCTTCAGTAAGCTCTCCTGTGATACGAGGCCTCTGGGATCATTGATCTGCTATAAAATCTTCCACAGAGGAGTCAGAGAGACTGCGTATTTTGTATCCTAAAGGCTTTGACCTTGGTTTCTACTTTGCAGGTCTAACGCCAGACAACATATTGCATACTGGCATAATTTTGTACTGTTTAACAGAACAGTTGGTAGTACATTATTAACTTCTCATTGCCTTTTTTCTTATGAAAAATGTTCTCCGATGAGCAAACGCATAATTGGATTTCACGCCAGTCTGGATTGGCGAAATCCTTCTAAAACATGAATAATTTCATTATCAGCCGAGGCATGAAGTTATTATAGATCGACCAGCAAATCGCTGCACGTTGTTTGAAAGTCATGCACATTTCTAATTTGAAATGTAATTCTTCATGTTGACCTCAGTGACATACATCCTTATGAAGTCCTTTGTATCCGATAATGATCTCAAATGTTAATCATTTAGTTATATTCCTGCTTTAACAGATTGCTGTACTACATGATGTGAATGTGACACTAAGGATGGGTCAGGGGCTTTTGTGTGTATGTGTATTTAGGCATATATATATATATATATATATGGAAACAAAATAGATCTATCTATCTTATCTCTTTAAAAAAACATATATAATGACACTTGTGTGGGATCCCCTTTTTAAAATTCAAAGGCAGATCTGTCTTTTTTTGGTTATATATAATCCTTGCCTAAATCAAACACTTGGCATTTATATCGTCACTGTACTAATGCCAAATCAAATTTTAAAGTGAAAATAAAAATGTTTGCATTTTACTATGTTACTTTTTACTCTACTCTTGTACTGAAAAATGGTGTAGAAACAAAATTCACTTAGTAATTGGTAGTGAATTTCACAAACAATTATAAAGCAATGTCAAGTAACATATTGAATAGGCTAAAACATGAAATATTGATGTAGAAAAACTTAAGTATTTTCTTGTTTTTTAATAACGTTTGTATAATGTCAGTATGATGTTTGGATGAATGAACTTAATCAAAAAAAGAAAATCAGGTTTTTTTTATTATAAAGCTTTTTTCCAATATCATTCCAAAGCAATGTGTTAAAAATTTCATATTTGATAAATATTAAGACATTAACTTTGACAGCCCTAAAAAATATTGTTTGCAATTTGGCTTTTATATATATATATATATATATATATAAAAAAAAGTTATTTTATTACTTTAAAAAAATCAATTTGTATAATAGTCTTATATGTGCATAATTTCTTGTTTTCTGTGGACCCTGTCCCATAAAATTGTTTAAGTTCTGTAGCAAATTAGCTCATAAAGGGAAATGTATATAAATAATGACAATTAATTACAATTATTTATATCAGCTGCCAGTAGTAACTGTAGCAGAATTAATATTGTCATCAACTAATCTCTGGATGTTGGGGGGGGCGTGAGTGAAATTAGACCAACTTGGGGGGGCGCATGTCCTAAAAGGTTGAAAACCCCTGCATTAGAGCATGTAGCTGGATCAGAATCGTAAAGGGACATTATTCACAAGCAGACCAGAAACTCATGTAATTTGTTTTATTAACTAAAAATTTTATTAATTATAGTTTTATTAACTAAATGCTAACACACATAACTACTCTAAACAAACAAACATACAATCACTCATATATATTTTACAACGGGGTCTATAGCTTAAACTAAACCTCTGTTTCGTTTAGTTAAATGTATGATACTTGCATTGCCTTGGGAGTTTCTTCCCAGGTGGAAAGTGAAGAAGAGCTAAGAGAGACATCAGCTGAGATCCTAGGATCTTTGATGAATGGAAAGTCAAGGCCGAAGCCTGGCTCAAACTTAAGGGTTTCAGAAGAGTTCTAGCTTACATCCTCATCTTCTCTGAATCTCACAGAACTGCAGACTGCAGTGTCGAGGTCTGCCAGGCGCGGCTGCATTGGCTCTGGGACTTAGCAACCAGCAGACGGGAAGGTGATGAGAGACGAGTGAAGAGGCTAAAAGCGAGGCGGGTCACTGAAGTGGGGCCTTTTAAGTTCTGTGGAGGTCACACCTCTCGGGGGTCAAAGAGCCAATAGTGACTTGCACTTCTGGAGGGAATGTTTACGACTCTTTGTCTCCGAACATGGTCATTTGCATATGTAACTGGATTGGATGTTGATGCAAAGACTACTAAATATTCTTAGAACACTAATATGTTGCATAGGTATAAAAATATAATATACACTCTCAATTAGATCATCCGAAGATGAATTAATAGAGCCCAAACATGGTATAGGTAAGGTTACGTCAACGAGTGGTTCTATCATAAGCATGCATAAAACAGTATACAATACAAAAGACAATATACAAGAACAGTAATAATATACACAATGACCTGAGGACATGTGATAGGAAGCTCAAAGACAGGTTTGTCTGTGAATGAGAGTCCAATTATATGGCATTGTGTGTCTTTCCTATGGGTAAATGAATTGAGAGTTGCTCTGCCCGCATTCCTTTGGGCAATAAAACCAGTGTTATCAGCATTGCTTGCCATGGAACCAGAGGCCTGTTCTGCCTTTTTGAGGCGTTAGCCGCATTTCGGGGGAAGGGTCCATAGACCCTCATAGTTGGCTTGTTGATTGAGGGGTGTTACGGAGTATTTGTTGAATATAACAAAAAATTGTGTGTCTGATTGTTCCAGACGCTACAGTTCTAAATTACAAATATATCTGTATGAGTTATAAATAAATATGTATGTATTTAGAAGACTTTTTTTAGCATGCTAACAGTAACTGTCGTCTGTCACACTAAAACAGTCTCTGAGAAGTTGATCAAATCACAGTATATGTTGGTCTTGAATGTGTTTGCATTCTTGCATTAATGAAGGGCTCCATCAGCTGTTTGTGAATGCAGGAGCACATCTTATGTGAACATCCCTCAAGAAAGCGCGTCTGATCGATGTCTGGCGGACACGACCCCAAACAAGCATAATTAAACAGAGCTTCGCAGTTGATTTGGGAAGCGTGTAGTCGTGCACATCTCTAAGTGTGACATCATCGTCCCATCAGTCTCCTCGCCGTCTCATATTCGCTTTGATTGATGAGTGGCATTTGAGAAATTGCATTTGAGACTAATGTCGCATGCCGTTTGCAGGGCGCAAATATTTCTGCACGGTCTCCCGTGGCGGTGCATTTTAATTAGCTTCGGAAGCATACGAGACAAGCAACATGACGTTGGCGAATTTGTGCCCATAATGCTCAGTAAGCCTGTGCGTTGCGTTTGCTGACCGAGGCTTTACATGTTCATTGAGCGATTATGTCGCTTCGCTATCCTCAGGGTCGCTGGTGAGGCTCGTACTTAATTGCAAATTTGCAGTCTGTAGAAATCCAGCTGCCAAGAGGCAAATGACTATTGAATACACTCCAACAACGCCGGTATCAACTGTTTTTTCTATCTGTAGGAGGAATAATGATGTGGGATTTCAATCCCAAGTTGTTTTACAAAAGCAATTAAGCGTTGTGTATGCAACATTCAGCACGAAATCCCTCAATATGGAAAATGTCGAGTGTCATTTTGGAGCGAATCTGTATGCGCGTCGGTTTCTCCGTCCTCAGATCTGAGCTGTAGATTTGCCCTCAAAACAGTAGCTGATTCAGAAGCGCCAGATATTCATAGCAAAGTCAGAATTACCTCTTCTCCTAGGTTCACGAAACGGTCGTTCATAAAATGCATTGCTGTTCTGTTGTAAGTAATCTTAAAGATTCCTAAATGCATCTACTTTCGGAAGGCCAAATAAAGTGCTTTTGCTTTCGCATTGAAACACACAGCGTCTCCCTGACATGGCTGCTTCAACACTAACTGCGGTTACTGAAACCACGCCTTCTTTCTTTGCGTGCACATTTGGGCCACATTATGCAAATATTTCCACATCGTGAGGTAGATATGTGGGGGCGTGTCAGAACGAGCCATTTTAGGGGGGCGCGGCAGAGTCTTAACTTTGATAAAGAACATCTCTTTGGTTTTGAGACTTTAGTCTTTGCAACTTCAGGGATCTTATCTATGCACAATCAGCTTGTAACACTCCAAAGAGAAAGGAAAACTTGAAATCGCATCATATGACCGCTTTAAACAAGAGAATACAGTGTAGTGTAAAAATGATTTCTAGAAGTTGTAAATAAAGTCATTATTTACTTAAAGTATATTTTAAGTACTTTTTACAAGAAAATACTTTGTAAAAAAATATTTTTTGACGTAAATGAAACAGATCATTGGTGTATGTTTTTACAAAAAAATAGATTATAAAATTTTTTTTGAAGTTGTAAATAAGTCAATTGGAATGTTTTAGAAGAAAATATAATTTTTTTTTTTAAGTTCTAAATAAAGATATTGGAGTATGTTTTACAAGAAAATACACTGTAAAAATTTTTTTTGAAGCGGTAAGTAAAACTGTTTGTTGGAACATGTTTTATAAGAAAATATTTATACTTTTCTAGTCTTTCTACTTCAAAGTTAAACTCAATGTGTTAAATGCTGTTTCTTTATAATAAAGTGAAATTTACTAGCAATTGCCGTGTGAAAATTGTTTATATGCCAAATTTTTTCCCCAGTGTAATATGCGTCTTAGCCAGTGGCACTAACAAACAGCAGCTAAATGTTTGTGAGAATCCGAATGCAGTTTTGCTCGCTTTGTAAATTGTTACGGACAGAAAACACGATGGCCTCTTGCAGCGCTCTGATATCTGTGTAAAGAAAGAGAAAAGTAAGTGAGCAAGTGATGAGGTGAGATGTTTAAATTTCCAGAGCTTGCAGTAATCTGCAGTGAGTTTACCTGTTCTCCAGCAGAGCCTTGGGAGCCCTGCTGCTTCAAGGCATGTTTGTGTTCCCTCAGCTCGAGCGAGTGTCAGATGTTGTGGCAGAACCATCACGGATGAGTGCGAGAGACGGAGAGAAACCCACGGCCACGTCCTCCTCCGAGAGCAAATATTTCTGCAGATGCGCGACGTGCCATTTAAATAGAAGAAGGTAAAGTGCAGGCGTTGATTAAGCCATACGTGAGATTTATTGTTTGTGAGCGTGTGTTTTTGCAGAAAATAGCGGACTAGTGGAAAAAGGCTAGATAAGGAGAGAGGTGACAGGTGATCTGTTCCCTTTCTAGGCTCTAAAGGGTTGCAGGTAAACAGAGTGTCAATCATCAGGATTAGTTCACACAGAAACGCTCGGCTCCTCTTTGTTGCACGCTTGAGGGAAACTCCGCAGCTATGTCATCCACTGTGTCTGTGCCAGATTTCAAAAGCTGCAATATCACGATTGGGGATGTAAACAATTTACAGACATGTTTGTGGTGCAGCTCAATACGCCCGTCACATGTCTGCTTATGGGAGGAATTCAATGAAAAATTTAAAATCTTGTCACACTTGTGTGATTCCCAACCTGGATATTGTTATTTTTCTTTACATTTAGGATATTTTAAATAAATTATAAAGACCCTATAAAGACAATAACAGTTCATAGTGTCTGTCAAGCTCCAAAACACACCATTAAAAAGTAGAATAAAAGCTTTTGGTACTGTTACAGTACTTTTTATTGTAGTTTTTATCCTTTTTTATTGGTTTGGAATGTTCATGGTTAATCAGTTGTCATTTAATCAATAATTTAATCTTATTACTGATTTTAAGCTTGGTGATTCTTGTTTAATCTGTTTCAGCTAGGGTTATTGTTAACTAAAACTAAAACCATAAAGTAACTTGAAATAAAAAAAATGTTAACTGGAATAAAATATTACAAAACATATTTCAGCTAGCTGCCATGGAAGCACTTGTTGTTTATTTGTACTTAAGTATTTGATGTACTAAAATAACAAAATAAAATTGAAATAAAATGAATAAATTATATAGACAGACAAAAATGACAATCACACAACAAAATTATTAAAGCTTTAAAAATGAAAATAGAAGTAAAAAATATAAATGAATTCAAATTTTTTTTAATAAAAACTATAGTATCTTAATGATACTATAATTATACTTTAATAATTATGTAAATGACTGGTGAAAATGTGTGATTTACTGGATAAATAAGGATTTATTTATTTTTTACACAATTTCAATCTTATAAATTTTAAAGATTGGCATGAATAGAGAAAAGCTTATTCTTTATAAAAATTGCAATAGAGTTTTATGATTGTAGTAATTTATTTAATACATTTCCGCAAGGGCGTAGTTTTGGTTTGAACATTGGTGAACTGTTTTAGTAGAGTCCCGGGTCATGCTCACTCATAAGGTTTATTTATTTGTTTGTTTGCTTATATATTTATTTTTGTGAAATGGTCTTTTGTGCTATCAAGTTGGTGCAATAAAGTAACATCATAGTTAACAATTACTTGTTTACATAGTATATATATATATATATATATATATGTATATATCATGTGTTTTACATAATTTAGGCACTTATAGGCTATAGTTTGACAATGTTCTAATTCAACATGCCATGGGAAGTCAATCTAACTTAACATTTTCTTATATTGATATTGTTTATTTCTTACTCCTTAACAGTTCATCAGGCTCTTAATGATTTAATCTATGCCATCTTTTGGAAGATCTGAAGGCCATGTACCATATTCTTAACTGCAGAATTTGTTATAATAAGACTAGCCTATTAATCATTACCAGGCCAATAATGCCTTTTTTTAGTTAATCAATATAGCATTTGTTATGAAGAAACAACCGCCTGCACATTTAGATCCAGTAGCTACACCATGCCACAGTTGTAGCCTAATATAAATCTATAGGGAAAAATCTATTCCCTTAACAGATTATCTAATATAAATTCTACAACAAGTTAGACTAAATTGTACACAATAAATAACAATACAATGATACGTGAATAAAACGTGATAAATTCTAGTAAAGGTGGTCATAAATAGTTTAAAAAGATTTTAATATAGTATGTTAGTGCTGGTTCAAGACTGTTTTCTCCTCTTTTCATCAGTCTTTTTAGTTTATTTGCCTTTTTTAGATACTTTTCAACTTTCTCCATAGCATTTTAAAGTGGCTGTTTCTCTAAATAATTCAAATAGATCACATATTTGACCATCAGCTTCGCCATAAGAATGGCTCGCGCAAATCTTATCACACTTCTCAAGCGCGCTGGTGAAAGCGTGAAGAGTATTCGGTGATTTGCACGATGCTCAAGAACTGCGCTCATATTGTGCTGAGAACTGCTTTGTTCGGTTCATACGTGACGTTAGCGCTTATAAATATAAATTTAAATGATTAATTAATAGCATGATTCGAGGTTTCCATTAACCATGGTATAAATATTGGGGTGGGGGGGTTGTACTTGCTAGTTTTGGTTATTGGGGTGGGGGTTATTAGCAAATAATGGCATGCATGTTTATTTTCTTAATATTTATTTTTCGTAGACATTTACTGTATTACGAATATCAGGAATGATTGATAATACAAGTGAATGACTGCGTTGTTACTCCCAACACTTTTCAGTGTGAACGAGGCCCTCGGAACAATATCAGATGCTAAAGGTGTTTTATGGTCAGGGGACGTTGTGGACTTTGAAAGGTAAACAACCACATGTCGTCTGAATTCTGAAGAAGCCGTCCTCGCTGGATTTAAGGCCTCGGGCTTCTCTGCGGTCAGACCACAAGTCTTTTTGTGCATTTCTGACTGGATCCTGTGTGACTTACAGAGGCCTTTCCTTGGACATTGTGTCTTCTGGCTCACTAGCCTGAAGCTACGCTGAACCAAGACAGACCATGATATCAAAAATGAAATCTGTTCTTGGTGAATAAAAAATAACACTGCGTCCACAGCACTCTGGAGTTCTCCGTGTGTGGACATCCATTTACCTCAACACATTAGAGCTGTTCAGACAGGACCGTTTGTATACCTGCAACTATTTGTACAGGACTGGCTTTGGTAAATTTGTGTTTCAGAGATTTACTGTGGAGTTTCAGTGCATCTGTTTTGTCACGCAGCCTCTGTAATGTTACTGAGCAAATTATGTTTGTCCTTTCCAGAGAGGAATATCTGTTATTGCGCATATATGCTTCTCCTTAATTATGTTGAAGTTTCTGATTGCCTGCCTTCATTATGTATTGCTAATTTCTCAAAAATTCAGTAGTAGTGGGCAGTTGGCAGTTTAACTACATCCTTTTGGCATCCCATTTAATGCAAAATAAATTAAATATAAACATAAATATAAAACTGAAATATAATAATATGATATATTTTTAAGTATATTTATTATTGTATTATATTACATTTAATAATTAAAAAAAAATAAATTTTATTTAGCATTTCTTAACCAGTTTTGCTTTAGGACCAGAAGTTTAAATTGGAAATTTGCAAGTACTTGCTGTTGGCGTCTTATTTACTGTGAAAACATCTTAAATAGATTAATAAAATACACAGAAAAATAAGTAAAATAAAATTACATATAAAAAATTGAAACATTAAAATTAATATAATTCTGGTATAATACAATAAATGATCAAAAAAAGTAAAATGATCCTCAAAAATGTTAAACTTAAAACTTTATTGTAAAGTTAATTGTAGCTTTTCATATTTTGTAGAAATTTAGAATGGAAGTGATTCCTGTTGGTTCCTATTTAGTGTTAAAACAAATTTAATAAAATACTGTAATATTTTAAAATTGTAATAAGTGTAAATGAAATAAATCATTGTAATTAAATAAATGTTATTTTAGAAATAAATTAAAATTAATATAATGCTGGTATAATGCAGTAGAAATTATTAAAATAGATGAAATGATCAAAAGTATGTTAAACTTTAACTGTGAAGTTAATTGTAGAAATGTAAGTGCTTCTGGTTGGATCTAATTTAATGTTAAAAGAAATTAAAATATTGTAAAATAAATAGTAAATAAAAAGTAAATAAATAAAAAAGCAAATATATTAATATAATTATGAAACAATAATATAATGCAAATGGTTGTAAAAAATATATTAAATAATGAATGATTTATTAAAATTAAGCACCTGTCAGACAAACTGTCAGTGTTGGCATCTGTTTAATTTGATTAGCTTCTGCCAGAAGAAACTCTACTGAAAATTAATTTGCATCATATATCGTAGAGTCTGGACGTATGGCCTTTGTCACCAGCACTGGGAGAATTTTTTCCATTTTAAAAGATAATAAGCCTAATTAGTTTCTGTTGTAACTATGCATGATTATATGGTTAATTTAATTGTATTATTTTCATTTAGCACCGTTTCTTCCATGCAGTCCAGATCGAATCAGAATGGACCTGAGACTCATTCTGCTTCTCAGCTGATTGGACTTAACAGGATAATGTGCTGGAAACAAGCTTCCCACAATGCACTGCCTTTGAAGTTGACAAAAGAACTCTTGGGGCAAAGAGAGAAATGGAAGCATGTGTTCGATAAAATTTATAAGAGCAAAAGAGATGATGAAAGCCACGATCCCCTCGCCGTGAAAGCCTCCTCGTCCTTGATGTGAGGTGGTGGAAGCGTTTCTCCCTGCACTTCAAAAGTTGTGCTGAGTCCAGGCCCTTTTGAGTATCTGCTTTAATTGATGTCACAGACCCTTTAGTGATGAAACAATCAGAGCGTCATTATGTTTGCAACAGCTGTGCTGTGAGCCACAAACACTTTCCAATTGATCTTCTGCGGCCGAGACCTCTCCTCTCCAGTTTACAAGGGCTTCCAATCATGGTGCTTTGCACCCAACACTACAGTCTGGTCTAAAGCAGAGAAACCTGATGGCAACAGCATCAAAACCACAGATACAAAGCCTGTAGTTTCATGAAATTATAAAGAATCTGGAAGAATCCACGATCTATAAAGCCTTTCGCAATAAAAAAAAAAACATATGCAATAAAAATGCATCGAATAAAGTGTCTTTCTTAAAAAAAAAAAAAAGGGTTTACAAGGTGAGAGTTACAAGCCATATATACAGTATAATATATATATATGTATATATATATATAACATATGTATTTGTAGAATTTAAACATTTAAATAAATATTCATTAATTTATATTATATTATACATTAATTTAATTCAGTCATTGCCTTTTGAATTTGAAGTTTAATAATTGCATTATATTGTATTGCAATTAGGTTTTGAAATATATATATTTTTTAATATTTCTGCTTCTAACTATATAATAATTATGTAATAATTTTGGGCTATATAAATATTTATTTATTTAGTTAACCTTTTAAGATATTACTATGGTTAGTTCACCCCAAAATGAAAATTCGGTCATTAATTACTCGCCCTCATGTCGTTCCAAACCCATAAGACCTTCGTTCATCTTCGGAACACAAATTAAGATATTTTTGATGAAATCTGAGAGCTCTCTGACGCTCCATAGACAGCAACGCAACTGAAATGTTCCCAGAACCAGAAACATAGGAAGGACATCGATAAAACAGTCCATGTGGCATCAGTGGCTCGACTTCAATTTTGCGAAGCTACGAGAATACTTTTTGTGTGCAAAGAAAACAAAAATAACGACTTTATTCAACAATTCCTTTTCCAATTCCTTGAAATCTGAGAGCTCTCTGACCCTCTGTTGGATTAAATGGCGGAAGACAGTAACTCGGGGAAAAGGAATTGTTGAATAAAGTCGTTATTTTTGTTTTCTTTGCACACAAAAAGTATTCTCGTAGCTTCGCAAAATTGAAGTCGAGCCACTGATGCCACATGGACTGTTTTATCGATGTCCTTCCTATGTTTCTGGTTCTGGGAACATTTCAGTTGCGTTGCTGGCTATGGGAGGGTCAGAGAGCTCTCAGATTTCATCAAAAATATCTTAATTTGTGTTCCGAAGATGAACGAAGGTCTTATGGGTTTGGAACGACATGAGGGCGAGTAATTAATGACAGAATTTTCATTTTGGGGTGAACTATCCCTTTAAGATTTATGACTTTAAATATTTAACAGTTTCCACGCATTTGTTTTTAGTTGCAAGTGTGAGTGAAACACAGTTTCGAGCCCTGATAATAGTAGTCAATATGACTATGTTTGGTGTAAGATATGGGGTGAGTCAATAATGACAGTTTAATCTTTTACTTGAACTTTTCCTATAAGAGGTTTTGTTAAAAAAATGAAAGGCTGCATTTAAGAGTTTTGCTGTGTGTTTTCGTCCGGCCAAGAGCATCGTCCTGCCTGCTTCTCAAAAGAACAGCAAGTGTCTTTGAAGCCTTTGAAGGCATCGACGCAAAGTTTCAATGCCGTAAGATCTGCATCTCCGATCACATGAAAACAGCTGAGATGAAGTTCAAGTCCTGACAGAGACACGTTACAGATCAGCTGAGGTCTTTGAGTTATTGTGGGTAAACTCGGTGGACGCGGAGGCCGTTATTAACCTCATAAAGACCACAGCGAAGAGAATTCGCAATTAAAGCTGTACTTTCTGAGATTCAGCGAATTAGATGTCCGGATTGCTCCATTAAATGCTCACAAGGTGGAATTATAAGATATGATGTTGCAAATCTAATTCATTAAGACTCAACTAATTAGAAAAGGCCGTAGGTGGCGTGTAAATGATTGCACATTTTTATTCAACAACTACAACCGGTGTCAGGTGTGCAAATGGAGCGAGAGCCACTTCAGCCTCAAGCACAATTCATCTGTTCCTGTGCATTCTTCAGATTTAAGTAACATTTTCCCAATTTAGCCAAGTAATTATCCCCATTCTTCTCTATGGCTGCCGGTGTCCTGTTTGCCCAAAGAATAAGGACGAACTCTCCACCACCTGTTTTCCTTTAAAAGCAGCATATTAATCTTAGGAAAGTTACTCGCTGCATTTAAAACTAGTCTAAAGTTTTTAAGACCCGTTTGAGTTACGTAAGCAACGCCATCGATAATGGAAACGGCTGTGCCATTGATAAGACTAATTTATGCAAATGTACATTCTGGCCAACAGCATGGAGTAGGTTTCAATTATTAAAATGATTTCTGTCATTATTGGGTTTTAGCTTCACATGCATATTTATTTGGAAGTAAAAGCCGTTTGGATTATTTGAAAGGATTGCCTCTCGGATTGAAGGACAGACTAATTGGAGGTGCCCAGTCAAACATAAAATTAACTCTGCATAATAATACTATCAATACAACCATAGAAATGCTTAATATTAGCAAATGAGCAATGAGTTCCTGAACTCTTTAGGGACAAAAAAAAAGTAAAAATAGAGACGTGAAGGCGGTTTCATGCGTCAAGCTATAGCATTATCACAAGCATATTATGACCATTTTAATTTCAGGCAAAAATGTGGTAACACTTTACTTAAATCCTTTATAATATAATGTGTTATAGAAGTTTTTAATGCATTAGTTAGGCTATACCTTGTAATGCATGCATTGTATGATCTCATGAGTAATTGTAATCAGTTATGATGCATTATAATACTTAACTATTATTTGTTGTTAACCATTTATAAAGTATAACACATTAAAACATGACAAAGAAACCTTCAAATTTTATAATGCATTTGGTTGCAATTATTTTTAAAAAGATATAATGCATTGCATTATAAAGGTACATTGTAATGCATTATATCTTTCTAAAGGTGTAACAAGCTAAGTATTATAATGTATCATAATTGTGATTACAACTATTCATGAGATCATGTGCATTATTAGGTGCATTACAAGGCATAATTAATAATAATGCACAAAGGCTTTAAGTAAAGTGTTACCAAAATGTTTATTTTTTGATGAATTAGTGCATCACCAGACCTTTTTTTGTTTGGTCTAAGCTCAAATAAGTTTTCTCTTTTGGTGGCTTTTGCTGTTTCATTGCATATACAGTAGTGTTTACTTTCAGTTGCCCTATCCATGATCTGCAACACTTTTCATGTGGGTATCAAAGCACTTCATGATGTTGTTTATGATGCTTATGTCATTGTTGTGTCTTAGCACTGATGTGAGTCATGTTGTGCGGCTTTTGAAGTTTACAGTTACGTTGATGCCGGAAACCATGTGATTTTGGATTTTTTGTAGCAGACATTTGGATTGACATGTATCTGATATCTTCTGCTTGTTTATTGAATCTTAAGTTTTTACCAGCTGACGCTAAAAAACACCTCCAGGCGATCCAGAACACAGCAACATCTAGAGCTAGAAATGTGGACTGAGCGAATGCTGAGACATTATTACGTTTACATTGCAGATGCTTTTATGCAAAGCAAATTACATTGCATTTATGGTGTACATTTGATCAGTTCATGCATTCCCTGGGAATCGAACCCATGACCTTGCTGTTGCTAGCGCCATGCTTTGCTGTTTGAGCAACAGGGATGATGAATTATGATGCACTTCCATGGAAAACCGCTTCTGAAAATCCCTCGATATCACAGATGACTTAAGTGTTTCACATTGATGGTGGTGTGTACAGGTTTTTATCAGTCTGCTAGTAAGAGAAATGATGTTTAGGGTTCCAGGTTGGTGGAGGTTGGCAGGTGTTTAGTAGAAGATAAACTAGATGATCACAATCAGAATTGTGTTCTGAGTTACACTATTGGTCAAAAGTTGAAAGAAGTTTCTTCTGCCCACCACAGCTGCATTTATTATTAAAAATACAGTTAAAATGGTGAAAACAGTGTGAAAAAAATTACAATTTAAAACAACTGCTTTCTAATGTGATATCTGTTAAACTGTAATTTATTCCTGTGATGCGCAGCTGTATTTTCAGCATCATTACTCCAGTCTTCAGTGTCACATGATCTTCAGAAATCATTCTAATATGCTGATTTGATGGTGAGAAATGCATAAATATCTTGATATACTCTTCAAACATTTGAGTTTTTTTTTTAAATAAGTTAATTTTGTTCAGCAAGGATGCATTAAATTGATCAAAAGTGGCAGTAAAGACATTCAGAATGTTCCAAAAAAAATGTTTTCCCCCAAATAAATGCTGTTGTTTTGAACTTTCTATTCATCTGTGCATCCTGAAAAATAAAATAATTAACAGTTTCCACAAAAAAAATCGGCAGCACAACTGTTTTCAACATTGATAATAATCAGAAATGTTTCTTGAGAAATAATTTTTTTTTCTTTTTGGAAAATCTCCAAAATTACAAAATCCATTTCTGATCATCTTCACTCACTCTCACACTCACTCACACTCTCACACTCAGACTCTCACTCTCACTCTCACTCACACTCTCACACTCTCTCACACTCACTCACACTCTCTCACACACTCACAATCACTCACACACGCTCACACTCACACACTTTCACACTCACACACACTCTCTCACACTCACTCACACACTCTCACACTCTCTCACACACACACACACACACACTCACACACACACACACACAGAGACACACACTCACACACACTATTTCACTACATGATGTTTCTTCAAAACTTAATTTCTAACTATTAGCACATTTTTATCAAAACAAAGAAATGAAAGCTAAATATCCTGACTTTATAAAATGTCAACACTTTTATTATGGTCTTCTATAATTACGGAAGTGTATCTTTATAGCCTTTAATTTCTAATAAAAACATACTGACCATGTCATGACCTACAGTATTAGTTTTATATTTAGAATTTTTATTTTTACTTTTCATTTAAATTTTTAATAGTTAAAATCATGATGTAATCATATGTTAATGAAGGACCAGTGTTATTTTAGTAATATTTATAAATTCTATTATGGTTTTTATTTAATGTTTGAATTAGCGTTTGTTTTTATATTTTTATGTTTCGTTTTAATTTTAATTTTCTTTTTTGTGATTTGTGCTTTTGTCATTTTTATTCATTAGGGTTCATCTATTTTAGGATTAAAATTATACAGTGTACAGTACACTATCACTCAGATTTTTTAATGTTCTTGAACATTGAGTCTCTTCTTGGCCAAAAAAAATTGTGAAATATTATTAGAATGTAAAACAGCTGTTTTCTAAGTGAATCTCTGTTAAACTGTAATGTATTTCTGTGATGCGCAGCTGTATTTTCAGCATCATTACTCCAGTCTTCAGTGTCACATGATCTTCAGAAATCATTCTAATATGCTGATTTGATGGTGAGAAATGCATAAATATCTTGATATACTCTTCAAACATTTGAGTTTTTTTTTTAAATAAGTTAATTTTGTTCAGCAAGGATGCATTAAATTGATCAAAAGTGGCAGTAAAGACATTCAGAATGTTCCAAAAAAAATTTTTTCCCCCAAATAAATGCTGTTGTTTTGAACTTTCTATTCATCTGTGCATCCTGAAAAATAAAATAATTAACAGTTTCCACAAAAAAAATCGGCAGCACAACTGTTTTCAACATTGATAATAATCAGAAATGTTTCTAGAGCAATAAATCAGCATATTAGCATGATTTCTGAAGATCATAATGATAATGATGCTGAAAATTCAGCTTTGATCACAGAAATAAATTACAGTTTACGTCATATTCACATAAAAAGTGGCTATTTTAAATTATAATAATATTTCATATTTTAACTGTAAAAAATGCAGCTTTGGTGAGCATAAAAGACTTCTTTCAAAAAATTAAAACGATTCCACACTTTTGACCGCTACTATACGTCTTGTACTTTTCTTTCAAATGACCTCAGAATTTGAATATAATCTTCTTGCGGTTGTTCAGATAAATGCAGCAACGCATCTCAGTTCAAAAGCTGTCAGAAATCTCTGTCATTATCAGATATCAGATGAAGAACGAGGATCTGCTCAGGTGACGCTGTACCTTGATCTGCTGTATACAAGGCACCATTAACTACAGTATCCAGTGATACCATTAAGACACAGAGCTCTACCAAACGCCTGGCAGCCCGCCAAACACTAAGAGGTGCAGAAATACGTGCAGATTAAACATTTGCTCCTTTTGCCCTGTTCTCCAGGGATGTCTCGTTGGGAGGGGAGAAACGCGTATCTTATCTTGCTCGCATTATTCTCAGAACCTCCCGTTAAAATCAGAGAGCCCTTCTGCCTCCAGCTATCCCGCATTACATGTCCTATCTGCTGTTTGTCCCTTGCGTGATAACGGCCAACAATTTGTAAATGCAACCCGAGAACTGAGTGCAGAACAATGACTCGTGTGAAAGGACAAAGAGAACAAGAGCGCTGGAAAATCGGTGTAATTTTGGCTCATGGAGAATATGAAATGTGAAGCTGGATATTAAAGGCATCATTGTGTGTTATCTGTAGGTGTGCATCTAGGGAAATTATTATTATAAGTAGGGTATTAGGGACCTGCAGTGGCATATTATGTATCCATAATGTATTGATTAATAATGTATCAATTGAATCGATTTTTGTTTAATAAAAAAAAAAATAGTTTATATAGTTTGTATATAATTCTATTTTTGTTAAATAATAGATAAATAATATTTTATTTGTTTTACATTTCTAAAGAGAGAGAGAGAGTTTCTTTATTTGTAATCAAATTAATAATAATTTCATTTTCCATATATATATATTCTCCCTCTTGATTTGTGTAAATGCTATATTATATAAGTCTATTTTTATATTTTATATATTATATAATCAAATGTAATATATATTTTATAATATAAATATAGCTTGTTATTAAATAAATATATTATATATTTATTATGAATATACATATATTTTGTAAAGTGTTTTTTAATCATCTTTTTGCCACTCACGGTGCAACAAGTGAATTTTAGTGAATAGATACACTAGATATATTATTCAATGAAAAACCATGTTTGTGTCTTGTGTTCATAGTATAGATTATAGTTTTAGGGCGTGAGATTTATTGAGCTGACACTCTCTGTAGATATGAGAGGTCATAATTGGTTGGCTTAAATAATCTTATTCATAATGGATCCACACATGCTGTTATCCAGAGGGGCTTACAAAGAATAATTTATGTGGCCTAATGCAAGTAATTAGACGACATGAGGAACCCCGGCACAGATGCTCATTACTAAACACTGTATTGTTTACATAATGTCATCCACTGAACATACTCATGTAAATACTGAGACTGTGTGATGTCCTGTTCAGAGCTGCACAAGTCAAGTCAAGTCAAGTTTATTTGTACAGTGCTTTTCACGATACAAATCATTGCAAAGCAACTTTACAGCAAATTAAGTTTCTACAATATTTAGTAGTAGCTTATCAGTGGTGACTGTCAGTTAATGTACATATGGCAGAAATGTACAGAAAAATTTAAGACGTAATAAAACAGACGATGAACACTATTAACAGCAATTATTATATGATGCAATCAAACTTATAGCAAAATGTGGTAGTTCTGTATGTTGTTTCAGGGTTGGCATCATCTCTTCTCGATACAAATCGTTGCAAAGCAACTTTACAGCAAATTAAGTTTCTACAATATTTAGTGGTATCTTATCAGTGGTGATTGTCAGTTAATGTACATATGGCAGAATTGTACAGAAAAATCAATTTAAGACGTAATAAAACAGACGATGAACACTATTAACAGCAATTATTATATGATGCAATCAAACTTATAGCAAAATGTGGTAGTTCTGTATGTTGTTTCAGGGTTGGCATCATCTGAGGTCCTCTGAGGGGTTGGCATCATCTCTTCTCAGGTGTTCTGGATCCAGACTGAAGCTTGTTTAAATCCTAGTTACCACGGGATGTCAATCCCGTGGCAAAAAACAGAGAAACAAATAGAGACATAATTAGCGTAGCTGCTGTTCCAACCAAGCAAAATTGATTTGTTTAACCCAAACTAAAGAATAATAATGTGCATTTGATCAGATATAACTGCAGTCCAAGATTATGAGATGCATTATTTGAATGCTTGGCCAAAGAGATGTGTCTTTAATCTAGATTTAAACAGAGAGAGTGTGTCTGAACCCCGAACGTTATCAGCAAGGCTATTCCAGAGTTTGGGAGCCAAATGCGAAAAAGCTCTACCTCCTTTAGTGGACTTTGCTATCCTAGGTACTACCAAAAGTCCAGAGTTTTGCGACCTTAGGGAGCGTGATGGATTGTAGCGTGGTAGAAGACTAGTAAGGCACACTGCTTTTGAGAAGTACGGTGTGAACTGAGCGCAGTGTAGGAGGAAAACACCATGTCATACTACATCTGCCTTGATGTGCAGCCATCAGAGCATGTTGCATGAAATATGCATCCCAAAATGCAATGCACGCTACTTGAATGGAATACAGCGCATACTGCTTAATCCATAATGCACAGTAGACTGAGTGCTGCCTGCTGTCTTTTTCCAAAAAGTCCATATTATGTAACATTGAAAGTAATATTTGCATTGCTTGTTTAATTCAGGAAGGTGTCCGTTTCAATTTCAGAAATAAAAGTACAGTTATGTTATGTTTGACCAGTTATATATATATTTAAATATATTTTATATAATATATTTTTAACATATCTAATTTAATTCAGGAAGGTGTCCATTGCAATTCCAGAAATAAAGTACAGTTATTATATCATATTATATTATGTTTAGTGCTGTCAAACTATTAATCATGATTAATCGCATCCAAAATAAAAGTTTTTGTTTACATAATAAATGTGTGTGTACTGTGTATATGTATTATATATATATAAATACACACACATGCATGTATATATTTAAATATGTTATGTTTATTGATTAAATATATTGATATATAATATAAATAATATTAATATAAATTTATACATGTAAATATTTTCAAAATATATACTGTATGTGTGTATTTATAATATTTATTATGTATATATAAATAAAAACACATGCATGTGTATATATTTAAGAAAAATATGTTATGTTTATATATTAAATATATTTATATATAATATAAAATATAAGAATATATAAGATGTGTATACATGTAAATATTTTGAAAATATTTACTGTATGTGTGTGTACATATATATATGTGTTATATATACATAATAAATATACACAGTACACATAAATATACATATTATGTATATATTATATTATATTATATTATATTATATTATATTATATTATATTATATTATATTATATTATATTATATTATATTATATTATATCAGCACTAATTATATTATATTATATTATATTATATTATATTATATATTTTTTAACATATATTTTTTGGCTCATTATTAATTTTTTTGTCAACTTTTAAAACAGTGATATTTACATTGCATGTTTAATTTATTTTAATTTCAAATTTTTTGAAGTAGCATTCGACAAGTTATTTGAAAAAACAAATTCAAAACATGAAAAGACAAAAAAAGAACAAGAAAAAAGTACAAAAATGTTATTATGATTATTATTATTATTATTATTATTATTATTATTTTGTTTTGCTAATGGGAAATAATACTTAAAAATGTTTATCAATGTTTGTTCATATATTATATCATATATATTATATTATAATGAAATATTTGGCATTTTAATCTTAATCTTAACATCTTTCTTGGTTCAGTGTTTCATGATTTTTATACAAATGCAAATTGCCTGCATCTTTTTTAGGTAACTGGACGGCACTTGCTAAATTAAACATGCAGCCTACAGAGACGTTTTCAAACACTGCATGCTGCATTCTGCATTATACAGTATGCACCGCTCAATATGATTGTATTTCTTTCATCGCTCAGAAGGACAGATGGTTGCAGTGACAGCCAAAACCTCACGCGTGTAAGTGAGGACCTATGAAAGACTTACTCAATCTTGAATTTTTACTTTTGAGGACGTCTCACTTCTGAAGCCATTTATGTCTCTAAAGTATAGTCAAGTAAACAAACATACACAAACAGGACTATCAGGTGTTATGTGTAAACAGGTGGACTGGTATCAGAGATAGTTTAGTGTAATCTGTATTCTGCAGACTGACGGACTCCTTGAAGGAACCTGAGAATTTCACCCAGTCAAAGAGATAAACTAGTTTGTGAGATAAACACCGAATCAGTCACGCACAAGTTTGCTACAACTAACAACTCCATGAATTTAAATGAGATGCTCTGGTAGGTTTTGAAGCGTGAAGAAGGATCATGTTTACACACAGGCCAAAGGTTCGAGGGCTTATAAAAGTGCCGTCTTTCTCGTAACAGATTCTGTGCTGTCATGAAACACGATCGTGCAGGATTTCCTCACAGTTTCAGTCTCCAGTATCCTGATACTGTGTGTTTTAAAGCTTTCATCCGCGTGTCGATGCCTGCTGGTTATTATTTCCAGCTTCCAGTGTTTCTGAATGTACTCAAGTTATCGCTCTCTCCTGAGTTTGTTTGGGACGATGCTGAGGATTTTGAACACTTCAGTGCTGTAGGCCAGCGTCTGCATCTCTGTGATTGTTGGAGAGAGGGAAATCGGTGCTTTTAGCTGCATATTTTGGGCTATGCATTTTGTGAACCAAATTATTTTTATGATGTTCGGTTCTGTTAATGGTTCTTGAACATCTGTTGATGTGAATTGAACACTACTTGATGCACTACAGCATGTCAAAAATGCTGTTAAAGCTTTGGAAAGGAAAATTATGCATGTCTTTCCAAGTAGCATTTGAAAACCTTTCTTTACAGACGAAACATGAACAGAAGGAGAAATCAAAAGAAAACAAAAATAAATAATCACTTGTTTTTTTTTTAAATATTTGGAATTATATAAATAAATATGTGTATTCTTCTAAAATTTGTTCTTTTTTCTTTTGGTTTCTCTAGCTGTTATTTATTTTTTTATTTATATTTATGAAAAAAAAAATAAAATAAAGAAAAAAGTGAAATTTTGTTTTGAAAACAATTAGGAAACAGTTTTCCGGACAAAACATCAAAACCGTTTTCCGGACAAAACATCAAAACCGTTTTCCGGACAAAACATCAAAACCGTTTTCCGGACAAAACATCATAACCGAACACAAAGTGTGTGTGTGTGAGAGAGAGAAATATTTAAAAACAATTATGTATGTTATGTAAAGAAAGAAATGTTTAATAAATTAAATAATTATTAAATGTTTTTTTTACATTTTTAAATAATTTAAAGATTGTTTTAATCCAGTATTATTTTTTAGTTTAGTTTTTTAGAATATAGAACATTTTTGATTTATTTTGTTGTTGATTATTCTCCAGGAAGAAATAAAAAAAAATGTGTATGAAATTGTGTTTTGTTCATGTGAATGAAAAAATGGCTGTTAAGACGCTGATAAAATTATGTATTCTCTATTCAGTGTGTCTGGTGGGTGAGAAATGTACTCTTATGATCGGATTAATTTAAATGAATCATTTAAAAAGGCGCATCAGGCTCAAATGCTGTTTGCAGTGTAGTATTCCTAGATCACTTAACCATGTTTATATCCATTCTGCAGAAGCCCAGACATTTCCATCCAAATCAGTGCTGGAAACGTCTACAGATTCTGTCTGAACATGAGCTTTCATAAAACAATCCTTAATGGAATCGTTAAGTTTAACCAGATTTGGAGCCAGAATCGTTAAATTCGTTACGATTCTCATTGCTAGTTTGAGGTTTAATTTGTTTGTACATTTTCATTGCTTTGTTTATACCTTTAACAACGTCAGTTGCAGGGAGATTTTTGTACTACTTTTTTTACTACTGAAAATAACATTGAAATCATGTTTTCTAAAAAAAAAAAAAAATGCACAATTTCTTTCCCAGAAAAAACATATACAGAAGGAGAAATCAAGAAAGATGAATTAATTAATTAATATTTTATACGTTAATTTGATAAAATATTTTTAAACAAATAAATGAGCTACTTTGGGCTTTTTCATTATTTTTATAGCCAATGTGTAACTTGTGTATTTAGAATAAGCATATGCGTATAATCAAAGAAATGCATTATCTATAGTTATGCACGAAATCACTTTAATATTCTCCACAGGGTTCCAAAATTAATTAAATTTTAATTCACAGGCATTCTATGTTCACTTTAAATTACCATAATATTTCCAATTAGGACCAACTGCATGACTACTTAGATCATTACTCACACTTAAAACAACATACTTCGTTTTATGTGACGAATAGCTGTATTTGGGGAATATAGCGTTGTATTACCTTAAATGCATAAATGTGTGAGATTAATAACTGTCAGATGGGAGTTATGAGGAACGAGTGATATGTAAATTCAGTCCAAGGCTTTGATAGCGTTGCATCGCTATGAATAATTAAAAAGTTCATTATCATTCCGTTAGGCCAGACCTTTCCCAACAACACTTTGAAGGATAATGACAGATAAAGTTAGCGTTATTCACCCTTATTTTTCTGCTCGTACTGTCCTCCCACTTTCCGTCTCGGGAATCTGCAGTAAAAGTGCAGTCGACGGCTGAAGTAGAGAAGTCATCAGACTCTGCGCTCTCTCCTGTAGTGTTCTAATGAGCGAGCCGTGTGATATCAGCGCCCACCCCATGACCCCCATCTAACTATCCACACACACTTGTCCTTTAGTCATCAGCTCTAATGAGTGGACCAGCTATTTGGACCGTGGTGGTTTGTGCTCGGCTGAAGTTTTTAGTGATTAGACTGCATGAGATGGTAATTTCTCTGTGCAAAAATAGAGGCAACTCTCCCTCATCAATGAGAATGCATTGACATCTATTAGCAGGACGTTCTTCTCTTCTTAACATTTGATTTAATAAGGCAGCAGCATTCATACTAAGGGTGGGCAGAATCACCGAATCTAATGAAAGTCACTTCATCTCATTTGTTTTATCGGGAAGTTGATGAAAACCCTGATACTTAATCTGTCTACAGTCAGGTTTCTCTTTCAGGTTAAATACTATCATAGTTTGATGAGAATCTAGAAGTGCATGCTTGTTTATAGCTAATAACACGTACAGGTTTGTGCATAGAGGTTTGAAGGAATCTATTTCCCCTTTAAGGACTGAAGCGAGTTTGTTACCAATGCGTTATGCAAATGTGAATGCATTTTCAATATGTAGCTTTGTGATAATTAAGTATGTTTCTGCCCTAAGTTTCAGTTGAATGTCAGGACTGAAGCCATCATTTAAAA
>NW_015542364.1:175829-180903 GCF_001515605.1 Sinocyclocheilus anshuiensis | reverse complement strand
CTCAGGCCTATAGCTATATATAATGATAAATAGGCCTATACGAGAAATATATTTTTACTTAAGTAATAAATTAAGAAAACGAAAGAAAAACTGCAACAAGTAGCCTAGTATTCAGAGTTTTGCTGCGCGAAAGCAAACAGACGGCAGAAAGCGGCATCCTGTTTTTCTTTAGGATTATTTTACGGGATTCTTTGATGAATAGAAAGTTCAAAAGGCCAGCATTTATTTGAAATGGAAATCTGTTGTAACATTATAAATGTCTTTAATGTCACTTTTGATCAATTGAATGCATCTTTGCAGAAAAAGTTTTTTTTAACTTAACTCAGACTTTTGAATAGCAGTGTAATGAGTGCATAAGTTACCACAAAAATATTAAGCTGCAAGAACTGTTTTTAGTACTCACAATAAGAAGAACCAAAAGTCCACTGAGGGCAAAACGAAAAGCCCTTGGAGAACAAAAGTGTTAGAGTTTGATGGCAAGTTTCCGCCCACCCAAACTCCCCATGCATATGTATTAGAAGATGAAACCCGTTAACTATTCACCGACGCGCTCATTTATCACGCGCATCAAGTTATTATGGCCAAACAGTGCATGCTTGACTGGAGCCAATTCATCTTCTGCCTGCATGCGCTCTCACCCTTACTTCTGATAAGGAGAAGTGTCTTCAGACGAACCGAGAACCCCGTTCTAGTGTAATTATCTGCGTCCGTTGACAGTGACCTTCGTGTGACCTGATGATATCCTCGCTGAAGTCAGATGTTTGTGTGTGTGAGCGTCTCATCCCGCTACAGAAATAACTGCTTGATGTACTGTAATGACTAGCATCAGGCTTAATTGCATGAAAGGAAAATAAGCGAGTAATTGAACTCTGAAGCTCGAGGATGAGACACTCAATCTTGAGATGCAATATGTTCCTTCAATAACGTTTTATTGAACAGATGCTTTTATCAAAACAGGTGCTGTTATTGCACTCGGCGTATCTCGTGAACAAAGCTAGCGGAGTCACGTAATGAAGTTTTTATAAGGTATCGACTCTCTTAAATGGCGTGATATCAACCCGTAACCCGCCAGCTGGCGTGAAGAAGCGATGTTTTTCACGGCTGTCATCTGCACTGGGATGCTTCTCAGTTTATGCAGAACAGGAGAATAAGATCTTGCTAGACGGATGTGCTACATGACAGGTCAGTGATAGCCAGGTAATTGTTTACCTGCACAGATCACTCATCCTCAACATGACGGCTCGATCGCTCGGATGACCGTAGAGGAAACAAGATGTCTGTTAGCTGTGTCAAAAACGGCCCTGCTGACTTTTAAGTGAAGCATGTTGTGATTGTTGCTTATTTACAACTGAGCTCTGCATAGACCTTCTGCTCTGATAGTAATGACATTAAACTAATGGCTTGATCCACAAATAAGAGCAAAAATCACGCATAACACATGAACAGAGCGAAATTGCACAATTTTTTGCTTTGCAACGATTTGTATCGTAAAAAGCGCTATACAAAAACTTGAATTGAATTGAATTATTTGGCTGAAAAGAATAGTGTGGTCATGGTAGTACTACATACTTAAAACACCTATTTTTCTTTCTTTGCATATTTCAAAATATACATAAAAATATATTAAATTAAATTGCTAAATTGTTACTATAGAAAAACTATTTAATTAATAATTAAATTAATTAAATAGTTTTTTCTATAATAAATATATTTTTAATGAATATGAATATATATAGGCTAATTAATAATATAACATTTTACATAAATTAAATCATTAATATTATTGTGGTTGTTGATATTAACACATTGTTAAATTAAACTTTATTTTTACTTTAATTTAAATTTTAAATTAAAACATTTATTTTAACAATTGTAATGAACATTTAATGTAATAATAATAATAATAAATTATGAAATAATAATTAAAGTAATTAATATTAATACTTGTTGTTGTCATAAAAAATGAAATTACATTATAAATGAATTAATAGTAGGTTGAGGTTGAGTGATCTGTCAAGGTAAACAATCAGTATGAATATTAAGGTTAATATTAAAAATGAACATTAGCAATTTTAATCAATTTATTATTTCATAATAAAAGTACATATTATAAAATTGTATATTTATATAAAATATACACAATATTATTTTACATTTTATATATATAGTAACATAAAACAATTATTTTTGCAGAGAGAAGTATAGGTATTTTAAAATAATGCTGTACTACCTTCCTGTTCTCATACTGTTCTTTCTCTTTTTATGGGTGAAATATTATGATGATTTACTACATTTGGCATAATGTGCATTATACATCAAAGCGAATGCAATACGCTTCAAGAAACTTGACTCGGGCTACCAGAAAATACTTTTTTGTTTTTTAAATACAAAATTGAATTAAAAATTCTAAATAATTGTTTCATTTCCAAGATGAAAGACATGCAACATGGTGAGGTCATGTGACAGTAATGTTTGGAGTGTTTATTGTTGCATAATGCACACTCTGGCTCAGTTCTGTAGGAGAAGTATGCAGTATGCAGTGAGTGTTATTAGCTGGTGTAGTGGTCGAATCCACTCACCCTTCGGATTCCACATCTGACTTCACTATTGAGCAAATCTACAGGAATGCTAAATGTTTGTTCTTGGCAGATTGCACGTTCACAGATTGCAACTTCATTTGATAATATCCCACACTTCGCCTGCGGCAGCCGCGGCGCTTCAGGATTTACATTCCCCACTCATCCGATTGCTCAATCCCTCTGAGATATGCAAAAGAGCCCAAAAACATTCACTCGAGCTCCTTTTCTGCGCTAATGTGTCCTGTTGGATCCATGCCCGACTGCCTTCCACCAAATGCTCAAGAAATCAGCCTGAGGGGAGGCAGAGTATGTTCGCAGATCTTGTTCAGTCACAGATTGACAGATTCCTTTGCTTGTTTCGGTTGTGCTGTAAAAACTGTGACTGGGGAATTGTACGTTTTTTTTTGATAATGGTACACGCTGGGATAGCAGCTCATTTTCAGTTCTTTAATTCATCGTTAAACATTATAACACCATGTGAAATGAGTGAAAATGGTTTAGTAACTCACTGTTTCCATATGTTTCTGTTTATGCTTCTTTATGCTTAAAACAGCTTTTTTTAATAATATGTGTATTTTTTAATATAATTTTATGAAGCTTGTTCATCTCTTCTGAGATTCTGGAGAAGACAAACTTCAGATTACTAGGGTTGTTTTCTCAGGAGAAACTTCTGAGTAGTAGAATAATGACTTCAGCAAATTTGGTCTCCATTTAATCTCATTTGTATCTAGGAGAAACAGCTAAAATATGAAAGAGATTTTGGTAGCACTTTATTTTACAGTCATGTTCCTCATGTACATACTATGTACTTATTGTAGTAATTACAATAACTAGGTACTAAACCTAACCCTACCCCATGTAGTTACCTCATATTACCAGTACTTTCTTGGGTAAGTACACTGTGAGTACATGTAAGTTCACGTACTGTAAAATAAAGTGCAACCGAGAATTTACCTGGAATTTTTCATTCTTTTTGAGAAAAATAAAATGTAATTATTTTTTGTAATAAATATACAATTTTAATAAATATATTTTAATATAGTTTTAATAATATTTTATAAATAACATTTTATATGAATAATATTGAATACTAAATGTATTGTTGTTGTTGTTATTAACGAATTAAATGATAAAATTTAAATAAAAATGGTTAAAATAAAACTAACAATACTAATTAATAATAATAATAATGGTATTATTATTAATACAAATAATAATAAAAATAATACAAATGTGCTCTTCATTTAATCTAATTTCTGTCTAGGAAAACTAATGAAACATTTAATTATAATATTTCAATTAATTTGACCTGTAATTGTCATTTCTTCTTCAGAATAAAAATATTTTAAATATTTTTTAAAGTATATTTATTTATTTAATTATGCATAAAATACATTATATGAATTAAATATTTTTTTATTAAAAACTACTATTACTACTATTATCGGTGTTGTTAATATTAGAAAGTAATAATAATAATAATAATAATAATGCAACATTTTATAAAACATCATTACTAGGATTGTTTTCTCAGGAGAAATATCTGAGTATAATCACAAATTTTTGCTCTCCATTTGATCTCATTTGCATCTGTGAGAAACAAATGAGATATTAAAGAGATTTCTTTTTTCTTTCTTTTTGAGTCGTGACAGGCTTGGCACATTTACTCAGCACTCTTTCCCTGCAGTGCTCTAATAGGAAATCTGTGAAGGGGAAGAGTGTCATCTGCATGTTCTTAATGATTTCGGCTTTAATCTCAAGTCATCAAATGTGTGTGTGTTTGGCTTGAAGGGAAGGAAAGTGCTTTTGTTGGCAGAATCTGACTGCGCCGCTGCTGCGAGTTTCCACAGAAAGACGTTCAAACGGATCCAAAGGTCAGCAGTCTGTGAGAGGACGTGTTGTAAGATCTCCTCGCTGTCAGACGTGGATCCGCTTCTCCAGCTCACGGATATCTGTGTTTTCCTTCTCCGTGGCCGTGAGGAAACGATGCTTGCGCCCCCCGCTATGAAGAAAGCTGCCGGTGCCATTCTCAGTTCAGATCACACCGAGGGTATGAAAATGAACAAACGCACTCACGCTGTCAGAGCGTGTTTATTACAAACACACGCCTCTATATGTTCCTGTTTATACACTGAACCTTCTCAACATCTGTCCCGGTCATATTTCACTCCAAACCAAACAGAAACCAAAATAAACCAGAAAAGGAAAGTTCGTCGAGGCAGGCTTTGAGCGTTGACGTGACAGACTCTCCAGGAAGTTTAAGACAGTTTAGCGGTTAGCTTGACGTTTGTAGAAGTTTGAGGTATTTTGAAGAGCTGTAGGGCTTGTAAGGTGGGAAATGTGCTTAAAATTATGTGAAAATGCATATTATTGCACCAGAAAAATAGAAAAAAAAAAAAATATATATAAAACAATAGATTTATAGTACAATAATAGAATATATATTAATAATACTATATATACTGTGTGTGTGTGTGTGTGTGTGTGTATATATA
>NW_015542364.1:169793-175798 GCF_001515605.1 Sinocyclocheilus anshuiensis | reverse complement strand
ACAAAAGATTGCACACTATTCTTGACTAAATAACTTTTGTAACTTTCATAAGTGTAGCGGACCTCATCTGAATGATGACTAAAACTTTACTGATGTTTTATTAAGTTTATTGCGTCCTTTTTCATTCCAAAAAAATCACCATAAGAGCTAAACAAAACTCTTCTCTCTCAGTTGCATTATCATCATCATACAGCGAATTACACAAAACGCTTATTACAACTAACGGTAAACAAATATATACAGATCTCATGCCTTTTCGGGGGGTGTTTAATAAACTGACAAACTTTAAATCCGAAGAACTGCTTGCATTACCCATATAGCTGCTCTGTAGACTAGAAAACCCGTCATAATAAGAGTCCCGCCTTAGTAAAGGAGATCTCATACATATTTAAACTTACAAAAAATAATAAAATGTATACAAAAACAAATTAGAAGGTTAATCATAATAAAGTCTGTTACAATAAAGAAGGATTAATATGTATTTCATTTATACAGTGAAGTGTTATTTTACATTTGTTTACTTTATTCTGTACCTGAAAACTGTTAAACCTACCTAAAAAGCAGTTTATTTAATATGTATCTTTTTTCTGTTGTATTTATGTAGGCCTGCTGAATGTTAAATGGATCCAATCCATGTTCATTAGAAATTATTTGATGATGCAGCAATAAAACTGCTAGTATAATTTAATGCAGGTGTTTTTGAACTTTGCTGATTTAAAACATGATCAAAATACTATCTATTTTGATGCCAAAATTTAAAATAAGAGATGAAGTAACAAATATCGGTATCGGTATCGGCCAATAAGTGTTTGTTAAAATCGGTATCGGTATCGGCCCCAAAAATCCTATCGGTGCATCCGTAATGTATCTATATATATATCTGATCTAGAATAATATGTATATACAGTACGTGTAGAATTATAATAATGCATTAAATAAAATTTTGTAATCTGTGTGTGTAATTATATATATATATATATATATATGTATAATTAAATTGAATACAATAGAATAAAATATACAACAATAGATTTATAGTAGACTAATAGAAATATGTATGTATGTGTGTGCATAGTATGTATATCTCATTATTTAATAATAATTATATAATATTATAAAAAAACAGTAATCTTGCAAAATGTTATTACAATATAAAATAATGGTTTCTATTTTAATATACTTTAAAATATAATTTATTTCTGTGATGCAAAGCTGAATTTCCATCAGCCATTACTCCAGTTTATTACTGATAATAAATCAGCATATTAGAATGATTTCTGAAGATCATGTGACATTTTAGACTGGTGCTGAAAATTCAGCTTTGCATCACAGGAATAAATTAGATTTTAATGTAGAAAAACGTTATTTTACATCGTAATAATATTTCACAGTATTACATTTTTTCCTGTATTTTTGATCAAATAAATGCAGCCTTGATGAGCATAAGAAACTCCTGTAAAAACATTAAAAATTGTTCTGATCCCAAACTTTTGAATGGTAGTATATATATATATATATATATAACATTTTTGTTTTATGATTTGACACAAATGTAGTAACAAAAACAAAACACAGCGATTAATGGCAGAGAATATCAGGCATGTTGAATTTGTCCCCAAATGACAGTGTGCAGTAATGGAGGATGATGTTTGCACAGACGCAGGTTTTTAGTACGGCAGATAAATTCAGAACGAAATGATGTTTGTGACTCACAGCCGCCAAAGCTGTCGTAAAAAGAGCTCGTATTAGGATAGAAGATCCCCAGCTCCCTTAGAAAACATTCTTTAGTTTGAGTGACAAACAATAAAAGAGGAATTAGATATTGCTAAATCCACAGAGCTGAGGTGACATTCAAATACCTCTTTTATTCCAGCATTTTATTGAAGTGTCGATAAGCATTTAATCCATGGAGTCTTACAGAAGCAGCACAGTGTATAATGGGGATTTGGAGCTGATCAAACGACCTTTGCTATCAATCAAGACTTAAAGTCGACATGAAATTAAAAATAAAACTTTATTTACTTTCTTAATGCATGTTCCTGCTCTTATTATGAACGATTCATCAGTGCATGCTATTCTAAAGAAAATAAGAAAAGCAATTTTGATGAAAGTTTGATTATCACTGACATGACTTTGATCATGTGTGTAATTTATAGAAGCTTGTTTACACCACAGAATAAAAAGATAAAAAAGGTAATTGGGAATTTTTTTCTCACAATACTGACTTTTTTTATTCCAACTTTTTTCTTGCAGTTTTTGAGAAAAAATAGGAACTGTGAGATGTAATCTCGCAATTACCTTTTTAATTTTGTATTCTGTCTTTTTTCCCTGCAGTTTTGATAAATAAATTGGAATTGCGAGAATTACCTTTTCAAAATTTTGAGAAACTCAGAATTGTGAAAAACTCACATTACTGTTTTTATTTTGTATTATGACTTTTTTCTTGTAATTCTGAAAGAAGAAAAAAATCATGATTGTGAGAAAAATTCGCAATTACCTTTTATTTTTTTTATTCTGACATTTTCTTGCAATTCTGAGAAAGAAATTCTAATTGTGAGAGATAAAATCAGAATTGTGTTGTCTAACTTTTTTTCTCGCAATTCTGACAATTAATTCTATATGAAAATATATCGAAATTTTGCTATATGTAAGATGCAGTTGCCTTTATAATATTTTGATTTCTTGGCAGAAATAAGCTTCCGTAGTTATTGGTTAATGTGAAAAGTCCTTGTTTTAGCTACTGTTGTGTAGGTAGAGCAGTCTTGCAAATTGTTAAAACCGCTATTTAACGCTAGGTTATGGCAGTAAGTGCAAATATTTAAATGATTAAGCTTAAATATGGACGAGGAAACCACAGTATCATTGTGTTTCTGTGTGAAAAATCAAAGCTCTGCAGAGGACAAGGCACGCGGTGTGTTTATGGAGTGTGATAATGATGCTGCTGTTGAACTGACAGTCATAAATACTCTATTTTCATATGCTGATTTCTGTAGTGGCGTGCATACAGTATCTGAGCTGTAACCCGCGGCTTATTGGTGCAGGTTCACTGTGCCCCGAGAGAGAGAGAGAGAGCGCATTTGCATCTGTCTGCATACAGATGAGCGCGGCTGAGAACGTAATTGTGCTGCTGCGAATTAGCAAACGAACTGCCAAAGACGACGCTGAGATACATGTTTGGCATTCAGTGATGTTATTCTGAGGAAGGCCAGTCTCTGTGAAAATGAAATCATCCTAAAATGACCTCTGACTGTGAAATGTAAAGTGTAGCGAGATAATTTTTATGAAAGCGTTTCATTGGAATACACTAATGGAAGGTTATTTTAAAGGTTGTTGCATTTAACTCTCAGAAAGATATTATTGTGCAGCTCCATTTTTACACGAGCTGAAGAAAATGTCAGAACGGCTCATAAGTCACAGTGCGCTGGTGTTTTGGCTGGTTGCCAGGCTGTTGCTAAGGGGTTCGGAGTGTTTTTATGTGGTTGCTAATGTGTTCTGGGTGGTTGCTAGGTGGTCTCTTAAGGCCCAAATTGTCTGTCTGTCTGTCTGTCTGTCTGTCTATCTATCTATCTATTTGTCTGTCTGTCTGTAAATCTATCTATCTATTTATCTATTTGTCTATCTGTCTGTCTGTCTGTCTATCTGTCAGTCTGTCTGTCTGTCTGTCTGTCTATCTATCTATCTATCTATCTATCTATTTGTCTGTCTGTAAATCTATCTATCCGTCTGTCAATCTATCTATCCGTCTGTCAATCTATCTATCCATCTATCCATCTGTCTATCTGTCTGTCTGTAAATCTATCTATCTATCTATCTATCTATCTATCTGTCTGTCTGTCTGTCTGTCTGTCTATGATTTTGTGTTTACATCAAGAAAAGCTAAATGACAGAGAATGTTGTGTTGACAAATAGCTAAAATAAGTTTTTGTTATCTTAGTTAACATTTTTTTATTTCAAGTAATGTAAATGTTGTTTTATGTGTTTAGTTTTAATTTAATAACTAGTCACAGTTCATATTGCAACCAGTATATAAAAATATACAGCGTATATGGAGTCTTTCTCTCATTAGCGTTTCTCCATTTGTTCGGGTTCATTTCGCCCGAGTCTTTGTGGGAAACGCAGATAAAATGATTCAAACACCCTCTGTGTATCAGTCATAAATTCCCAGATAACTCTGTATCCTGAAAAATTATGACCGCTAGTGGTAAACATCTCATTCAAGTGAAAACGTATAAATCCAGGCGGCGTTTGCAGAAATGGGATGGAAACGGTATCGCTGCATATAACTACTGTATGATGCTCACTCTTCACTGTGGGTGGTAGAAAAACAGCATCAGAAACAAGTCTATTAACAGACGGACAGTAGCGCTTCGACATTTATCTGCATGGACTTTTAGCATATTTGCAAATTAATCTACAATTTAAGCTGTGTTCCTTTTCTTCCGTCTGTAAGTCATTAAATCAGTGCCAGAGGAGCAAATAAACACGCAATGATTTTGACAGATGTCTCCAGCCCAGCGTGAGTTTAATGTGACTCAACACACATTCACAGAGTTCAGTTTCTGTGCAAAATAACAAAGCGTTTGAGAGATTCAGTTTTAAGCTGTTTGCTTGGCTAGTTTGTAGATATGGTTAGTTCATGTGTGTTCTGCACAGAGCCAAATCTTGTTTCTTTGAATTTGCAATTATGTGTTTATAAAAATCTTGATGTTTTGTTTGTAGTTATGACAGAAGCCGGCGGACAGTTTCAGTAATATGGGAAACATTTATATTTTATTAAATGGTTTCATAACGGTCATGACAGATATGCCCCGGGATGGATGCTATATTACTCACATCAATAATGGAGTGTCAGATGACAGCGAGAGCCGCTGGGGCGATGTAGTTACGACGTCACTGTCCCAGAGGAGCGTGCGGTCACCACACGGGTCAAAGCTACAGACTGATCATATAGTCACCGAGATGATGCTCAAACACATACACTTGCAGTTTGCAGTGCCACTGGTGTTAGTCTGAACTTTGAATCGAAGCAACCACCAATGCAAATGCTGCAATTCTTGTTCCATGAACAACAGCATCTTCTCTGATCGTTGCAACTTGTGTCATGATTATAATATATAAATAACGATTGTCATTTATATAATTAAATTTTTTATAAGTAAAAATGTAAAATTATGTGTGTATATATAATTTATTTATAAATATTATTAAATTATTTATTTAAAATAATTGTATAAAATGTATCTTTTAACTAAAAACTAACTATTTATATGAACGATACATCATTTCAAATATACGTTATATAAAATAATTAAAGTCAAAATCAAATGACTAATATATTATAAAAATCTAATAAATATATTCCCTATATATAGATGGATAGTTTGTTTATATATATATATATATATATATATATGCACAGTAAGACCTGAAATGTGGATGAAAGGGTTCCTACATGTTTTCTGACCAATTATTTTCCATGTTTTTTTATGACTTGTAAATATATATATTTTTAAAAACGCATTATTTTTCACATAATTTACATTATTAAAATACCTTTCTCCCCAGCCTGGCACAAATGGCTCGATTAGTTTCGGCTTTGATGAAGGACCACCTTCCGAAAAACCAAATGTGTTGTGATTGGTTAGCTGCCCCAGTGCGTTGTGATTGGTGAACAGCTTAGACGATGTTTCAGTACTGCCCCGCCCCTTGCCAAAGCAGCAAGTTCCGTCTGCTCCGGTTTAGTTAATCTGCTCCGGATGGCGTCAATATTGCCATATCAATTTGAGCCGGATTCAGACCTTGAGAATATTGAGCAAGAGGATCGCGCAGAACCTTTGCACTCACGGATATTGCAAGACATATTAGAGTGGTAACGTTATTGTTGTAGTTTTATTTATTTTTTGGCTAAATCACGTTTTAGATAGGATGTCAACAACCGCTTAAAAATAACTGCAATTAATATGTACTGATAAGTGCATATGTATTATGTTTATTGTTCTTTAATT
>NW_015542364.1:168778-169175 GCF_001515605.1 Sinocyclocheilus anshuiensis | reverse complement strand
AGACAGTCGGTTTCCTTCAGAAATACAGTGATATAAAAACACCCGCACTCAATGTATGGGAAACAATGTAGTCTCGTAATTGAAGTGTAAATTCTGATTGCAGATTACATCATTGTCCAGTATTGTACAGTCAGCAATTAATTATAAAAACGTTTTCATAATTGTAACATACATATTTACATACATAAATATTAAGGTGCATGTGTAATAACTTGCGAAAACTTGTCTGATGCACTCAACCAAGCGTTCTAACCACGACCTCGCCCCTCCCCACCCCCCAACCATTCGAATTTCCATGTGCCGCTTTGTGACATCACAAAACCCGGAAAACAACACTGTAGTCCAAAAGAGCCATTTGTTGTAGTTCTTGAAAAGGGATTTTTAAAAAACGAAATAT
>NW_015542364.1:148450-168685 GCF_001515605.1 Sinocyclocheilus anshuiensis | reverse complement strand
AGATCTTTTTTATGCCCAAACATGCACACTACACACTGACTAAAATTCAAAAAGTGAAAAAGCATAATAGGACCGCTTTAAGTAGTTTATTGTACTCAAAACATTTAACTAGAAAAATCAGGTTGACAAAAATCCCCACAAATGACTTTTCCATGCCTGAAAATCAAACTTTTGAAATTCCTTTATATTTCCAGCTTCTCTTATAGCATTAACTTACAGTTTTGAAGCATATGTCTTGATTTAGCAGTCTGACAGCTCATGCACGTCTGTCTTCAGATCTCTGTTATCATGAGTTTGAGTTCAGGAGCTCGACTCTGCTGCAGTCGGAGGAGTTTTCTGTGCGTCGGCCCTGTTGCGTGGGGATTTTGAATATGAAACTCGTCAAATACAGTGTTTGAACACTTTTATCACATGGCTGGTGGTGTTTTGCTGTAAAGCATACTGTAAGGAGAGCTGACAGACGCCGTCGTACGGCAAAACTCAATCTCAGCTTTAGCTCCAGTAACTCACCTGCCGCAGAAAGATTCATTTCTGTCAACCCACCAGCTCAGTGAAGCATCTGTCTTTAAGACAATATGTGGGAGTCTAGAGGTTTGTGTGATACATCAAGTCGAGCTTCCCACACTAAACTGCACGTTGTCTGCCGGTGGATGTGTCCTGCTAACTTTGTTCCCCTTCAGACGGCTTATGAGTGCACACTAGAGAGGTGACCTCTTTAGCACACAGCTGCGTGATGGCCCTTTTATCCTTTTCATACAGTATTTCTTCCTGTTCAAACGGCTTCAAATAAAGAGAAGCATTCAAAGCACCATGGATGAAGGATGTTCTTATGAAGTGATAGTTTTTAGAGTTTATCAGCCGCTCCACTGGGTGACATTGACTGCATTTACATGCACTGGAATATTCTGATATTTATCATGGCCATATTCACATTAAGTATGTGTCATGTAAATGCATTGTGAATCTCTCCTAGTTTATATTTTCTTAGAATAATATAGGATGAAGCAGAATAATTGTTCCAAATAGCTGTTCTTTTAAAGATATAACAGGGATTTTATATTTTGTTTTATGCTTATTATATTACTTATAATCCTCATGCTGATAATACAGCATATTTCGACATTGTAATTTTTTTTTTAATCTTATATATTTTGTTTGATATTTTTTATATTTATACTTTTTATACTTTTAGTTTTTAATATTTTAGAAATATTTCATACACATTTGCACTAATGTGAGACTGGTGTGATAAAATCACTTAACATTTTCTGTTTTGAGTTAACGGACTTGACTTTTCTAAGTAATAATTTTTTTTTTTGTATAATTTTTCTAATTGATATATTTCACATTTTCATATTACTGTTTATATATATAGACATTTACATATTATTTTGCAGTTAATAGACATCCATACATTTTTTTAAATGTTTGTTTTTGGACATTACACAAAATATTCAGATGTAATATAATTTATTTACATGTTATGTGTTATATGTATATATTTTTGTATTACATTTATTTTGTATTATATATTTTGTAATGACGTTAACACATTTCTTTACAGACTTACATTATTTTTTTTTATGTAAGTGTTTGTTTTTGCACATTATACAAAATATTCAGACGTAATATATCATAGGACAGGATAAGAAATCTTCCTGTTTTGTACATATGAAGAGTCTCCTTGAGAAGCTGAATGTTATCTGCGTTTGTACGTTGAGTTATGAGAGCAGGGAATACAGTCTGGAGATAATTCATTGCCAATCAAAAGCGAGCGCTCGTGGTCATGTGTCCCATGAGGAAGAACAACAGTAGGCCAGTGAAAAAGTGAACAAACCCTAGAGAGACCATGACAGTAACCAAAGAAAACTCAAAGGATGACGTTTCCCATGACCTTTCATGTTGATGTGCCGCAGTAGAATGCAACCGTTGGCATCTGGAAGTAAAATCCCATTTTCTTACTCCATAGAGAGAAGGACTTTTAGTGATAAGGTATAAAGAGTCATGTACCATGAGCCCTGATGCTGTTAATCGATGGTATATCTTTTGTAGAAACCAGAATGAGATTTTAACGTATTATTTTTATGTTTTTAGCCAAATTTAAATGAAGAAATGGTTTAAAAAATGGTAGAGGCAATAGTTCACTCTAATGAAGGACTGAAAATGACAGAATTGTTCAGTCTCTCTGTGCTTATAATATATAACTTAAAATGTATCGCTTTTATGCTTGGTTGTCATAATATATGAGCTATACAGTGCACAGCACCCCCTCTAAAACTTAACAAATTCAACAAGTCTGCTTGATCAATTACCAAAGAAGAAAGTCAAAATTATTCAGGAAAATAAGATTTTCTTATCGACGTGATAAAATGTTGGTTTCAAAAATGAGTAAACCCTCCTGAAAGTTACTAAATAAAGCTAAAAAAAAAATCTAGTGTAGGTTTAAGGCAATTTTTGGTCAACAGGTAAGTATGTTGAACCAAAACTTTTAAAGATAAGTAATTTCCTGACAATTAAAAGTGTTATATAGCCCACTGAATCATACTCAGACTTAATGCTGGCAGCAGTGGAACCACTTGGGAGAGAACTGCCAGGTGACTTATTTCTTAGCATAAAAGAGGTCAATGGTACAAGAGGAATACCAAATCATTGTTTTAAGTGTGAAAATATAGCAAAAGTATCACTGACATTGAAAAGCAATGGACTTGTGACAAGGCCCCTGAAATAATCAGGTCTTCACTTTAAGCTTTCATTTTAGTGATGAGTGATTTTTTGCTAGAAAAAGAGCTGGCGAAATAACATGCAAGTGTCTCAGAGCCGGCAAAAGCTGTGAAAAGAGTGACACTTTATCTCACAGAGTAAGAGGCAGCATGCAGAAGTGACATGCATGCTTGTTAATCCACACCAGAACTACCCACTGTAGCCAAAGCACAATAAACTCATTTAACCTCTTCCAGGGCCCATATTTACAAAATAGAGACTTCTGGGAATCCATACTCTGGTCTCAAGAGACCAAGTCAATCATTTCGGATCCAAAATGTTCTGGTGTTGCTAGAGGAGGAGTACAGAGAGAAGTGTATGGTTCCCACAGTGACGTTCAGTGTTAGTAAAGCTTTTATATAGGGATGAGTGAGTGCTGAAGGTGTGAGGGAGTTGTGCTTTATCAATGCTGTCATCAATTCACACACTACTGTGTGATGTAATACACAAACTTGAAACTGAAGATGCTACCCTCTCCTCATTCCCTGAGATGCTGGCCATTTTTTAACAGGACAATGATGATATTCATTCTCCCAAGGTGAAAATCCTTCAGTGGACATGTATTTCACTCAATCTTAACACTCTTGAGCTGCTGTGAGAGATTCTGTAGAGACGGGTTGAGCAACACTCCCCATTAAAGACCAGAGCATTTAAGGAGCTCGTCCTCCAGGAGTTATACAGGACAGATGCAGTATACTTATAGTTCTGGAGGACATAATAAGTACTAGAATATTATACATTTGCTGAATGAAATCGAGCGTGTACTAATTTCTGCAGTCCTTCATTTAAACTAAATTGGCTAATTTACTTATTTTACAGAAAATTGTAACGAATTCGGTCCATGGACTTCCGTTTATTCACCACCAGAGGTCACCCTTTCCATTACATTGACTCTCGCACAACACAAACTGTTGCATAGCACCCCGGACTACATATCCCATCATTCTTTGCACGATTTGCACACTGCACTGATTGCACTCATTGCACACAGCTGTTTCTAATCACCTCACTCACTATATAACACCCACTCTAACCACCTTTCTCTGCTGAGTATTGTTTAGCCCGTACCCCATTCCGAGTCTCTGTGTTTTCCTTGTTTTGCCTTGCCTTGCCTGTTTCCGCGGTTTCTGATCTTTGCCTGTTTTCCTGGATTTTTCCCTCTCGTCTCGCCCCTGTGATTCTGTCTGCCGATCGGTGACCTACGCTAGCCCTGGGACTATTCTTGTGTTTTGCCCGCCATATACCTGTTTGCCATTGTTTGACCCTGCCTGTTTACCACGTCTCTTTAATAAAGCTTGCAGATGGATCCACACGTCTCACGTCTCGTCAGCCCCGTTACAGAAAATATTGGTGTATATTTCTTTGTTTTTATTAAGTATATGTTTAATACATTTCAATTTTGCCAACTTTCCATTAATTATATTAGTGATAATTAAGAAAATACATCTGTTATAATTATTCAGAAGGAGTGGACTCATTTTAGTGTGCACTAACACTGTTATTAGTTTTTTTTAGTCACACTAGTCTAATAATATTACTAGTATTATATTTTATTTTTGTATTTTTATATTTAAACATTTTATATTACTTTTGTTTTTACATGTTCAGACAATATTTTTGTATTTTTTGTTTTGTATTTTTATAGTCATACATTTTATTTTATTATATGTTATATACATTTTTATAGACGTACACGTTAATATGAGACTAGTGAGAAATCAATTAACCTTTAACCCTAACCCTAACCTAACCTACTGTTTTAAGTTAATTGACTTAAATGAATAGACTTCCATTGTGTTAAATAATAAATGTTTGTTTTATCACACTAATCTCTAATATACATGATGTTATAATAAATATTAATTTAATAACTTAAAATATATTGCATATAGCCAGTGAGATATATATACCGTATATAATAGCTGTAATAGTATTACAATTACTATAGAACTTTTACAAATTGTACATTTTTTTCTTTAATATCTATAAGTCCATTTTTTTTAAGTAGTACATCTAACCTGATTCCATTATGTAATGCAGTTTTTTAATGGGATGTTTAGTTCATTAACTCTAATGGGTCTTAAAATTAAAACTTAAACTGTAGTTTGTAATGTTGTGATTCAACTCTAGTTTGGATCATGCCATGGTTTAACTCTTTATTTAAGGAAGTTCTGAAAATTAATGGAAGAAATGCTTTCAGGAACCAAGGACACTGGAAAAGTACAATTCTGTTGTGCAAAGTTCAAGAATCGACTAGAAATGTCCGAGTTATACAATATATGAGTTATGATGTCATTGAGTTCACTGAAGAGTTATGCATCTTTAGCCGTTCCAGCCTGAGTATCCTGTGTTTCATTTATAATGAAAAGAAAAGGCATGAAATATCACACAACCATAAAAGTGATTATTTTGGAGGAGATGAGAATAAGACATTTCATCTCAAAGAAATGCCGCTTACAAAGCCCCGGCTAGACGCATTCAGCTGAGTGAAAAGAATCAAATCTGGGCTTTTTCTTTCATTCTTGCAACCCAACACCACACATTTCAATCTGTCACCGTGTGAATTGTTGCAGAAACTGTAATGACATTTTATGCCGTGTGATTAAACATATTTTATTTCCATTTCTACAAGAGATGACAGTGTGAAAAAGGCCACATGCGAATGAGTCCATATGCTTGACCAAAAACCAAAACAATCCATTTTTCACTCATAAATTAAGGTCAGTGGCGCGGCAAAAATTCTCAAACTGATGACTTACATAGACTTTATATCAAGTGTTGAAATAACTTTCTTTTGTAAGGATCTTTAAATGTAACTCATTCAAATTCAGGATTTCATTCACTAACCCTCAGTGTTGATTTCTTTGGCAAGCACCACTATGTATATTTTTGTAAATAATTAAGAAGCAGCAGCACACACATACTACACTGTTCAAAAATAGCCTCAATTAACATAATTTGTTCAAAATGGGCCACAAATTCATTTTAGGTCAATTTTAGGCTTTCTCTTTTCTCTCGCAGAGAACTGAGCGCTGCTAAATGCGTTTTGCCGCTTTCTGTTGGACTGTGTTAAGATCTCAATTAAGATACAGCCGAGTAAATTGAGCTGAAAAAGCGTGGAGTTCTCCAGCAGTGTCACATACTGATTTGAACTGATTTAAGAGACCAAGAAGATACTTTGAGGTGGACAAACCAGTTAACAGATGGTAAAAATATCTCTGAGGCCTTGACTGCACATCATATCTGTAACACACAGGTCGCACAGGCTGCTTATCTAGCTTATACTTGAAACTTTCCATCATGTACTGCGAATATTGTTGAGTTTGCTGTTGGTGATTCTTACTTATAAGTTGCTTTGTATAAAAGCATTTGCTAAATGAGTAAATTGAAATGGCATGTACACTGGAGGAAAAAAAGACTTCAAAACTAGATGCTTTTAAAAACGTTCAGAGAATGTTCCTTTAACCAAGAAAAACAGTTTTATAAGTTAAGTTTCTTCTGGTAACATAAATAGAATGTTTATTCAAAGTTATCTGGTCTTTAAGTTAGCTCAAAAACTTTTATTCATCGTCCATGGAGTGTGTTTTTTTCTTCTTCAATATTTTAGCTAAACACTTGTGTAACAAATGTTTCAGAACGTTCAGAGAACATTCAGAAGTAACATTCACATAATGTTTGAAAAATGATCAAATGGAATGTTCCCTTATATTCACATAACCAAGATTAATTTTTTAAAGGGATAGCTCACCCAAAAATGAAAATTCTGTCATCAATTTCTCACCCTCATGTCGTTCCAAACCTTTAAGACCTTCGTTCATCTTCGGAACACAAATTAAGATATTTTTGATGAATTCCGATTGAATTATTTCAATCATTAAACAGTACGACAAAACGTTGTAAAAACACTTAAAGTGCCTTAATATATTTAAAACAGTAATATTCTCTATATTAATGATGCATAGTTTACATAGGCAAGCAGAAGAGGCCGGAATATGAACGCAATCCGCTTAATGATTCAGTGTTTTCCTTCTAATGGTTTTCTATGGGAAACAATTTAATGTGAAACTTTGCACATTGCGTTTATATTCTGGCTTCATCTGCTTGCCTGTACAAAATATACATAATCAATAAGGTGTTTACTGAATTTCGCCTTTTGATATCTGCGTTTTACTACATTACTACTTAATGCAAACTGCGTAAAAATAACTGGCGGTCAGTGGAGCAAAACTTCGTTTTGCCCTCCAGGTGGGCGTTCCTATAAGGGTGTAACGTCACGTGAAAATTATCAATAGACAGCAAGGATCCTTACACGATCAAGGCTCAGAAACATAGCAAGAACATCATTAAAATAGTCCATGTGACATCAGGGGTTCAACCGTAACTTTACGAAGCTACGAGAATAATTTTTGTGCACAAAGAAAACAAAAATAACGACTTTATTAAATAATTTGTCTCCTCTGCATCACCCTATAGCGCCATTTTGTTTACGTATGTGATACTCTCCAAAATGGTGCTATAGGGTGATGCGGAGGAGACGAATTGTTGAATAAAGTCAATATTTGTGTTTTCTTTGCGCACAAAAAGTATTCTCGTAGCTTCGTAAAGTTACGGTTGAACTACTGATGTCACATGGATTATTTTAACAAACTCTTGCTATGTTTCTGAGACTTGGTCGTGTTAGGATCCTTGCTGTCTATGGGAGCGTCAGAGAGCTCTCGGAATTCATCAAAAATATCTTCATTTGTGTTCCGAAGATGAACGAAGGTCTTATGGGTTTGGAACGACACGAGGGTGAGTAATTAATGACAGAATTTTCATTTTTGGGTGCACTATCCCTTTAAAAACTAGACGTTTTGAATGTTCAGAGAACTCTTCTGAACAAATTTTTGTTAGCTGGGTAGTATTTAATGTTCAATCAAAATTTTCAGAGGTTTCTGATAATATGTTCGTGAATTGCATTGCCTTTCCTCATTCTAATCATTGAATAAGCAGCAGTATACACTTCTATATACAAGCCTGTCAATTTTCCATCTGTTTCACAGCCGCAAATATTTAGATCACCTCTCAAAAGAATAAAACAAAGGTATGTGAAAATGCAAGTTTTGGCCATTTGCAATCCATATAAAGCACCCGCGGCAATATTTCAATCATTAAACAGTGCGACAAAACGTGGTAAAAACACTTAAAGTGCCTTAATATATTTAAAACAATAATATTCTCTATGTTAATGATGCATAGTTTACATAGGCAAGTAGATGAGGCCGGAATATGAACGCAATCCGCTTAATGATTCAGTGTTTTCCTTCTAATGGTTTTCTATGGGAAACAATTTAATGTGAAACTTTGCACATTGCGTTTATATTCTGGCTTCATCTGCTTGCCTGTACAAAATATACATAATCAATAAGGTGTTTACTGAATTTCGCCTTTTGATATCTGCGTTTTACTACATTACTACTTAATGCAAACTGCGTAAAAATAACTGGCGGTCAGTGGAGCAAAACTTCGTTTTGCCCTCCAGGTGGGCGTTCCTATAAGGGTGTAACGTCACGTGAAAATTATCAATAGACAGCAAGGATCCTTACACGATCAAGGCTCAGAAACATAGCAAGAACATCATTAAAATAGTCCATGTGACATCAGGGGTTCAACCGTAACTTTACGAAGCTACGAGAATAATTTTTGTGCACAAAGAAAACAAAAATAACGACTTTATTAAATAATTTGTCTCCTCTGCATCACCCTATAGCGCCATTTTGTTTACGTATGTGATACTCTCCAAAATGGTGCTATAGGGTGATGCGGAGGAGACGAATTGTTGAATAAAGTCAATATTTGTGTTTTCTTTGCGCACAAAAAGTATTCTCGTAGCTTCGTAAAGTTACGGTTGAACTACTGATGTCACATGGATTATTTTAACAAACTCTTGCTATGTTTCTGAGACTTGGTCGTGTTAGGATCCTTGCTGTCTATGGGAGCGTCAGAGAGCTCTCGGAATTCATCAAAAATATCTTCATTTGTGTTCCGAAGATGAACGAAGGTCTTATGGGTTTGGAACGACACGAGGGTGAGTAATTAATGACAGAATTTTCATTTTTGGGTGCACTATCCCTTTAAAAACTAGACGTTTTGAATGTTCAGAGAACTCTTCTGAACAAATTTTTGTTAGCTGGGTAGTATTTAATGTTCAATCAAAATTTTCAGAGGTTTCTGATAATATGTTCGTGAATTGCATTGCCTTTCCTCATTCTAATCATTGAATAAGCAGCAGTATACACTTCTATATTTTAATTTAGTGAATCGCACTGAAGGAAAGATTTACACGTTTGACCCTTTGCCCTGCTGTCTAATGTATTTCTGTAGTGTTTTATGAGGCGTTCGCTGCAGGCACATGAAGAAACTCATTTGCATAGAGTGCTCATTCAGCGCGCAGCTAATAGAGAGATCGTATGTATAGATTAGACGCTCTCAGGTGGACGTAACATTAAGAAAAACAATTATTTCTCCCTAGTTCAGTCAGTGTTGCACATTATCAGCATCTTGCGTCTATTGAATTGATGTCTTCTTTTCAAAATGTTCAATTTCTCATTTGTAAAGTGGATGCAATGAATAATTTAATAACAAGTCGTGTGTGTGTGTGTGTGTGTGTTTGGAAATGCACGAACAACAAGGCCACATAATGAAATCAATACAATCAAATGCAGCCAAGCACGCTGCAACATAAATGCTGCTTCAGCACGTCCATGGTGTGTTTAAAGAACAAATACATCGAAATTTTTTATGCTCTCATCACCTCTACAAGGTTATCTGTATCAGAGCGCCACAACATCCGTCCTGCCTTTGGCTTTTGCTGATGGCTGCTCCTTTGCTCGGCTCTTATTTTCTAATTTAACTCATACTGTACATTTGCTGACTTTCAGATCCTCATAAGAGCTCTATTTGGCTCGCGCGAGATATTAGACGAGGAAATAATTCACCTTTATATTTAGCTAATGACCACTGTATGAAGAAAAGAGCGCTGGTTAATACTTCCAGATTACATTACTGCACGTCCTGATTTTGCTGAGTTAGATGTGTTCCTAGGTCAGCATATTTTATTTGACCCTGGGACAACATTTTAATCCAAAAATGTAGTCTTGACCATATCCCTATACCTAAACCTAACCTTAGCCTTAAAAATCAGAGGAAATGATAGATGAATGACACTGATGTACAAGCACCAAACACTGATTGTAAGCCTAAACTTCACAAAAACTATAAACTGGTTCTTCAAATCTGATTGGTTAATCACAATGTTGTTCCAGGGTCAACAAAGATGTAAAATCTTGGTAAAATCAGGTTCTGCGCTGGGGAAATGGCATGATTGGATCCTTCAGGGCAATTTTACAAATTTTGTGCTTTTCTATAGGAAAGGAAAATTGTTCATTAATATCTCAATTGTTTCTCGTAAAAAATCTGGAGAGCAAATGGGGATGTTTGGTGAATTTTTCAGGTGTTTCTCCTGAAAAAATCTCCATATGAACTCCGCATAGCTTTGTACTCTTACTGTATGACAACTATTGACTCATTTGAGTTTATTCTTATTCCTTAAATTTAGGAGAAACATCTTGATTTGTGAGAGACATGTTGATATTTAACCCCGTAAAGCCTGATATATGAATTAATAGTCTAAAAAAAATACATTTTTTAAATGGAAGAGTTTATTGAACCTTTAGAAAAAAACAAAAAAAAGTTGCTTATGTTTTTTTGTTTTGTATCATATCTGATACATCAGGCTTTTATGACTTATATACTCTAATGCAGTGAGAATATGGTGAAAAAAACCAGCTGAGTTTTATTCAGAGACTCAAACTGAACAAAAATGCAATTGGGTGCAGATGTTGATATTTATATGGACAAAAAGTGATGAAATTATGCTGCTTGTAATGTAAATCAATGAGATCTTTATAACAGTACAGCAGATACTAGTCCTCACTCTATATCTCCAATAATATGTCTTGAAATGATCCAAACATAATGCAATGCAATCCAATGCTGATTGAGAGATGAAGAAATAAAGGCTCCTCAGAAGATGTGAGATGTTCTGGAGGCTTGTGAAGATCATTCCTCCGCTGAGGAACAGTGAAAGTAAAGCTTCTGGAAACAAACGCTCCTCAAAAGATCCTGATGTTCAGATTTGAGACTCACTGATTTTTCTAAAAAAAATGATTTATGGAGAAATCAAGTAAAGCCGAGCTGCTTCAGTCCAGTAAGTGTTCATCTGGAAATATTACTACAGTTATTCTTACGTTCTCTTGATGGAAATCAAGATTTGACAGTAAAAAGACACGTAAAGCACCAGCTGAAGGATTGTACAATTACACTAAAAGACCTTTTACTTGATAAAAACTCTAAAACTATCAGACGACAGAAGGCATGGAGTAGATTGTGTGCAACAGGTTTAACAACGAAGTTTGATCCTGTTGATTATTTAGAGACCTTAAAAATCCCTAATCAAATACGATACCGTAGCTTTATAGGGTTAAACAAAACTTCAGAACTCCATAAAGTCACTTGAGCATTGAAAGAGCAATCTACATATAAGCCATTTGAAATGCAAAAACATTCACATTTAGCATTAAGTGGAGAAAGTGCAAGCACTGGATTCTGTATACGTGAAGCCACAGGTGGAGTCTAGACCCGTGGCATTTTGACGGCTTGATAGACGGCAAGAGTGCTGTGATTTTCTTTAATAGGATTTGACACCAAAGGCCAAACTAAACTGAAGGACAATGAAACCACTGACATTTCCTCCCCGTTTGTGTGATCAATAACTGTGGCGAGAAGCAGACATGCTCCAGGAGCTGAATCTTATTCCTCAAAACCATATTTTCTAAGCGTTTCATGTGACTGCGCTCCTGCTCACCTGCTGGGAATTTAGATTTTGGCCTTGCTTCGCTATAGATCATTGCATTTTAGGAAGACCTTTTCGAGAGTTCTTCTCTACCATTGGCGTGACTTTTGCAGCTTCCTGGCATCCTGCCTTAGATCTGTGAATGAGTCCTTGGAACATGATGAAGTTAGAGTTGGCCTGACACTGTCCTAAAACATCTCGATTTCTTCACTTTATTAAAGGGATAGTTCACCCAAAATTAATGGTTCTATTAAAAACTTTTTACTAAAAGCTTCTTTTGGGAACTTAAAATGGTACTTTTTTTTGCATTGCTGTGAAAAACCCCTGTAGAGTATATAGTATATACTGTAGATCAAAAATGAAATTTAATTGATCACTTGTGCATATGAAAAAGAGCAGCGTGAACATTGTGCCTTACTATCTCCTTTTGTGTCCTACTGCGCACAGAAAATCGCGGGATTGAAATGTACAGAGGGAAAGTAAATAGCAATTTGCTGTTTTGGTTCTATTGCATTTTTGCAAGTTTGAGAAGAAGGTACATAAGAAAATCACCCTCATGCACTCAGTCCAGGTTTGTTCAGAGGTAATAAGCAAACTAAATATAGCCTGAACAACACAAACAAGCATCTTGACCAGCTCTGGTGCCTTCCAGCTGGCTGGGACAGATAATTGACCCGTCTTGGCAACTCGAACTGGATAACAGGTACAGTCATGAATCTCTCTGAGCGATCAGTCCGGTTAGAGAGGGCTTCAGGAAATTCCAGCAGCAGAAAAACCAAAAATGCAATTCTTCCACACACAGCAGCTTTTGAACAGAACAGCCACTGGAACGTTAATAGAAACCTAAATTGGTTTTGGAGTTATCATTTGGTTTTCTCCATACAGTCTTAGCGGTTGTGCAATTTTACATTTTTCTTTTCAAGAAATACAATAACCAATTGTCCTGGGTTTCCTTTTGTTTTCCCAAGTCCTTGAAATTGATAAAAGTGCTGGTCGGGTGGAAGTATTAAAGCGTGATCGTTTGTTCTCCAGGCACTTCTGAAGGCAAATATTCTCAATCGTATGAAACATATGTGCTATATCAGTATCATCAGTTTAACACAGATTTCCCTACACTTTCCATGTTACTCTGGCAAAATAAACTGTTACGTTGCACTACATTATGAAAGCACATGCTTCTAGTGGCATAAACTGTTTCATCAATTTGTACATACTTGCAATTGATAATACAATGGAAGTGTGCATTGCGCTCTGTTTTGTGTCCATTGGGCTGCACTAGTGAGCATTAGTGTAAATGATCTTTTTCAGGTTGGTTAGGGGCATGTACAGTATGTAGTACAAATGCTGTAACTACTGTACATTATTCTGCAGGCAAAAAGCATATTTTTGCATTGAAGGGATCTGTACTCAGTTTTTTTTTGTAAACTAAAATTAATTTTTTTATATATTTTTATTCATCCTCTTACCACATTTTTTATTTATATTTTAGTGTTTACAGTCAGAGTCAGCACTTGTAATGTGGCTGTGATGAAGATAGATATACTGTAGAAATTGTACATTTTGTTACATTGAATTTAATTGAGAATACCTTTTAAATTACAATTCAGTTCCTGCGTTTGAATTGAAATTGCAAACAGGATGAAGAATTGCAATTTGAATTTGAATGCAAGTAGAATTTTATATGCATTGAAATTAAAATAAACTTTGAACTAGAAATGCAACATTTATAAAGACAAACTTTGAATGCTGACTTGGCCGTGTCTGAAAGTTTTGAAGTCTTTGAAAGTTTAAAATGCATTGGATTATTTTCTATCTCTTATTTATAAGACAGACAGAAGGATAGATAGAACGATAGAACAATGATACATAAACGGAACAATCAATTGATAGATATGTGTTTGAAATGTCCCCTGTATATGTTTTTTGTTGTTGAAATATTCATCATATTTAATAAATTAACTTTTGTGGCTCATGTTGGAAGAACACTTCATTTCCCAGAGTGCATTGCCTGTGTTGAATTTAATTGAATTAAAATGAACTTTTTTAATGGAATTCAGTTCAGCTGTTGGGTTTTAGCTTTGCTGCTGTTGATCAAGATGTTTTTTTACTCATGAAAACTTTGTGATCAAAGAAACTTTGGCATAAACATATTATTTATAAAGTGGTAGCAGTAATATTAAAGCACATCCCATTTTCCTTTAGTCACAGACACAGGCGTATTGAAGCAAACACATTCTTATAATTCTCAATTTCATATGACAGTGATCGTGTTTCATATTAGATCTAAAATAAACTCCAAGGCATTATCTGTCAGAAATTTCAAAACTCATTTAAATCACTGTCTGTCAGAGTATTTCAGAAAATATGTGTTATGAAAAAATCCTGTTATGTTGTTGAGGATTGTTCTATGATATTCAGTGTTAGTAATGTAACGAGACGTCACATCTCATTATTCCACTGTAATGCGCACACAACACTCACTCCTGTCAAACTGCACTGGAATATTTGACTGCGGTTTAGAATTCAGCGTGTCATTTCCTGCGAGTGATGATGTGGACGGTGCTGTATGACACGCCCAGCGTGCCCGGATTGACGTGAATGTAGTGAGAGCGTGATGTGTGCTGCATTCCTGCGTTCATGCGCTCCTCCTGAAATGATGCGTGTCAGAAATGAGGCGATAAGAAGTGATTCGCATGTCAGGACTGAACCTCCAACAGCATTTTCCACATCGGTCAGAGAGTGATCTGCTGCGGCGCTTTCATGCATTATTCAAGCTGTGAACTCTGAAGAAGTTATAGTATGTTGCCAGGGTGTTGTTGTTAGGGGTGGAAAATTTCTGGTAAATTTCCAGAAATTTTTTGAAAAAGTTTCCAATATTTTCCAAAAATTTACTGGAAATTTTTTTTACCTCTTTGCAACCCTAGTTGCTATGCATTTGCTTGGGTTTTCTGGGTGGTTGCTAAGATAAGATGTTGCCAGGGTGTTGCTATGTAGTTGCTTGGTATTCTGAGTGATTGTTAGGACAGTACACAGTGGTTGCTAGCATATTATAGGATGTTTATTGCATTATTCAGGTTGTGAACTCTGAAGGAGTTACAGGATGTTGCCAAGGTGTTGCTATGCAGTTATTTGGGTATTCTGGCTGGTTGCTAGGATACGATGTTGCCAGGGTGTTGCTATGTAGTTGCTAAGGTATTCTGGGTGATTGTTAGGACAGTACACATTGGTTGCTTGCATATTATAGGATGTTTTTTTTTTTTTTGCATTGTTCAGGTTGTGAACTCTAAAGGGGTTATAGGATGTTGCCAGGGTTTTGCTATGCTGTTGATTGGGTTATCTGGGTGGTTGCTAGAGTGTGACAGAATGTTGCCAGGTCATTACTATGCAGTTACTGGAGTTTCTTGGTGGTTGTCAGGGTGTTGCTATTCAGTTGTTAGGGTTCGCTAGATGGCATTACTTGCTAGGATACTATAGTATGTAGCCAAGGTGTTGCTATGCAGTTACTGAACAATACAGGTACTGTAAGTTTTTCTTTTAGTTTGTTGCTATGCAGTTGTTAATGTATTCTGGGTGGTTACAAGGATGTTGCCAGGGTGTTGCTATATAGTTGCTAGGATTTTCTGGGTGATTGTTAGGGCATTACACAGTGATTGCTAGGATGTTATAGGATGTTGCCAGGGCATTGCTGTGCAGTTGCTAATGTATATGTTTTTCTTTTAGTGTGTTGCAATGCAGTTGTTAGGGTATTTTGGGTGGTTGCTAGGGCATTGCTCAATGGTTGCTTTAGTGACAGAGAGCAATCTGTAGTTCATCTTTCTTACATTATTCAGGCTAGGATTTTTTAGGTGGTTGCTAGGGCATTGCTCAGTGGTCTCTAGGATGTTGCAAGGTTACTATGGTACCTTAAGTGTTTTAGTGTGTTGTTATACAGTTTTTAGGGTATTCTGAGTGGTTGGTAGGATGTTGCCAGGGTGTTGCTATGCAGTTGCTAGGATGTTCTAGATGCTTGATTTAGCAGACAGAGAGCGACCCCCCGCAGTTCTTTTTTTCTTGCATTATTCAGGTTGTGAACTCTGCAGACACTGATGTTAGTAGGTGCTGCAGTCAGACTGTGCTGTACGTACCAGAGTAATGATGCAGACGATCGGAACAGCCTGCAGCCAATAAAAGTAAACGAGCCGCTGTCTCATTCAAGCCGTCGTCCTCCACAAACCCTCAGCCTGAGCCATTTGCTTTATTCTCATATGTGCCTCTCAGTTTGGGCTTGACAAGGTAATTTCTCTAATGAGGAGAGAAATGAGGATGAGTTCAAGCGTCCTGCGGGTCGTCCTGCGACACGTCATGTTTCGCAGTGAGGAATGGCGCAGTCACTCTGCATGTTTGCAGGCGTTAATTTACAAGACGCTCATGCAAATGATCAGCGACGCCACATTATTCACACACTGAGATTGTGTTTATTTTATTTGACCTGCAGTAGATTCGTACAGATTGTGAAAAACTTGTTTGTCTGCAAAAAATATACTGCCATGCTTTTTTAGTGTGTTGCTCTGCAGTTGCTAGGGTATTCTAGGTGGTTGCTAGGATGTTATAGAATGTTGCCAGGGTGTTGCTATGCAGTTGCTAAGGTACTTTATTTGTGTTTGTATTGCTTTGCAGTTGTTAGGGTATTCTAGGTGGTTGCTAGAATGTTACAGAATGTTGCCAGGGTGTTTCTATGCAGTTGCTAGGTGATTATGTCTTGTTCCTAGATGTTGCTCAGTGGTTCCTAGGATGTTATAGTTTTGTACGTTGCTAAGGTGCTGCTATGCAGTTGTTAAGGTACTGTGTTTATTTGTGTTTGTATTGCTATGCAGTTGTTAGGATATTCTAAGTGGTTGCTAGAATGTTATAGAACGTTGCCAGGGTGTTGCTATGCAGTTACCAGGTAATTGTGGGTTTTTTCTAGGTGCTGCTAGATGTTCCTAGGTGGTTCTTAAGATGTTATAGTACTGTATGTTGCCAAAGCATTGCTATGCATTTGCTATGGTACTGTATTTGTTTAAGTTTGTGTTGCTATGCAGTTGTTAGAGTATTCTAGGTGGTTGCTAGAATGTTATAGAATGTTGCCAGGGTGTTATGCAGTTGCTAGTGTATTTTGGGAGAATACATAGCTCAGTGGTTGCTAGGATGATAAAGATAGCCAGGGTGATGCTACTGTAAGTTTTTCTTTAGGTCTGTTGCTATGCAGTTGTTAAGGTATTCTGAGTAATTGCTAGGATATTATAAGATGTTACTAGGGTTTCTGGGTGGTTGCTAAGGTATTGCTCAGTGGTTGCTAGGATGTTAAAGTATGTTAGGCTATTCTGGGTTGTTGTTCTGATATTATAATATGTTGACAGGGTGTAGCTATACAGTTGCTAATACTCTAAGTGTTGGTTAGTGTTGCTATGCATTTGTTAATGTATTCTGGGCAGTTCGTAGGATGTTATACAACGTTGCTGGTGTGCAGTTGTTATCTGGGCTTTTGCTTGAATGTTATAACATGTTGCTAGAGTGATGCTATGCATTTGTTAGGGTATTATGGACTGTTGTAGGATGTTATAGCATGTTGCCAGAGTGTTGTTATGCAGTTGTTAGGGTATTCTAAGCGGATGCTAGAGTGTTACATCATGTTGCCAGAGTATTACTATGCAGTTGTTTAGGGTATTCTGTGTGATTCTAATTTTGTGTGACTGTTAGGGTTTTGCAAAATGTTGCCAGGGTTGTTCTATGCAGTTGCTAGGTAATTACGGGTTGTTCCTAGGTGTTGCTCAGTGGTTCCTAGGATGTTATAAGATGTTGCTGGGTGTTGCTATGCAGTAGTTTGGGGTATTTTGAGTGGTTATTCTTAGGTTAGGGAGGGTTTTTTAAATGTAATATAAATAAAGCTTTTCTCTAGGGAATGTTGCTGGTTGCTGTGGTGTTGCTAGGGCATTCCTGTGTGGTTTGTCCTAAATGTTTTGAATGGCCAAGGCCCCCCTGACAGGTAAAGCAACCAGTATGACTGTATGACTGACAGGTAAAGCAACCAGTCATATTTCGTTTTGTGCCGTGCCATGTTTCAAAAGTTCAAAGCTGCCTGAGTTCAAAGCAGCCACGTTTAGACGAGAGAAGTGCATATTTGCATAAGTGAGATCTCTCCACTCAACCGACGGCTCTTGGCACAGGATGAATAGATCACGGGGTGCGAGTTTACAATTGTGAGCATTTTTTCCGACACGCATCCGGAAAACGTTTTCCATGTCATGCTCTTGAAAAGCAGCAGTTTGGGAAGCAAACAGATGTCTATAAAAGTAAATTATGCTCCAGCGTTAACCCCTGCTTATGTTTATTCTGTCAGAAGCGTTTTGCCCACAGCATTGACTAATCGTGATTATTCAGAATCGTGTGTAGGTTGAGCAATTCATATTTCTCCTAAATGGCTTGCTGTCGACATGGGCTGGAATAAACCCACTTTGGAGTAAATCCAATTATCACATAAGAAAAGGCAATCCATATCAGATATGTAATTATACGCACTGCCTTCCCCTGTTTTTAAAAGGCCGAGCACACGCTGCCCTCTAAATGGCATCGCTCGTTTGTTTATCATAACAAATGAATAAGTCCATTGTCGACGCACAATGACATCTATGCAAATCCCTCCGACTGTGTTTCCCGGATTTATTTATGAATGGTCGCTCTAATAGTCGAGTCCTTATTTCCATGCACGCTTCGTACTTGTGTGACTTTGTGGTGAAAAGTCATTGGAATTAGCCAACGTTGTGACCGTATATTACCGAACAATTATAAGCTGCATTAGAGACTCTTAAATAATCAGGCCGTTTTTCCGCAGTTGCTACGGGACATGCTCTTAGCAACTGTAATTAACAGTACAACTAATTAACGAGGTAATGCACGAGTCTTGAGCTACTGTAAATACGTGTGTTTGTGGGTCGCTCTCCAGCACGGCTGGTAATTGCTTTTTTTAGCTCAAAATATTTGCTATCTTCTGTATGACAGTCAAATTGTCGCTGAAAGTGAGCCAGATGTTTCTCGGCCCTCTCGAGGCTCAGATGTGCTGTGCGCTGAACTGCGACCCAGTCCGTCTCGATGAAACATGAAATCACTCTCGCTGTATCTGAGAGCTCTGGTTTTATGACAAGTTAAAGGGATAGTTCACCTCAAAATGAACTACTGTCATCATCTACTCACCTTCGTGTCGTTCATAACCCCCGTGACTTTCTGTGAATCGCCAAATGAGACGTTTAGCACGTCGTCCAACTGTCGTTGGACATACAAAGGAAGTAGAGAATGAGCAAGAGCTGTCAAGATTCAAAAACAGACCAAAAAACCTCATGTTCATGTAGCTCCAGTATGTTTCCACATATATATGGGTTAATAGTGTTTTTGAAGCATCAGACACTTCACTTGCATTTAATATGCTTTCTATGTACTGTATATTAAATCAATCCCCGAACACTTTAAAAGAAAATTTGAACAGTCAACCCTTAATCCATATTATTGTTTTTATCTAAATAAAACTTTAAAAGCCTTATATAGGTTTTTAAATTGCACCTTTATGCTATTTCAACCTTGTTACTTAAAATAATAATAGCCAAGGAAGCTGACATTAAAACACCAACCAACCAGTTTCATAATTGCATATTGTAAAACACTTTACATTAGTTATTGCATTAGTTAACATGAACTTACCATGAACAATATATTTTTATATTTATTAACTTTTGTTAATGGTAGTTAATAAAAAAATCCAGTTGTTCATTGTTCATGTTAGTTCACAGGGCTTTAACTAATGTAAACAGATTAGATTTTAAAAATGTATTAGCAAATGTAACCAAGATTATTAAGTGCTGTAGTATTGATCGTTGTTAGTTCATCTTAACTAATGTAGTTAACTAATTTAACCTTATTATAAAGTTAGGGCCCTATGAAATCTCTTTTATTTTATTTTTTGGGGATGACAAGACACACCTGGACTCAATGAAACAATAGGAACAGGAAGGAAACCAAATATGGGCATGTCACATATGAGGGAAAACTAGGTCATGGAAGGCACATGGGGAGAAAAACACAACACAGACAGTCCATATTTCTGACATATCACCCACCCCTCCCGGAAGGCGCATCCTTGCGCCGAAGAAACAACAGAAGGAGTGACGGTTGGGAACTTGGGAGGAGGCTCAGGAGGAGGACGGACACCCGGGAGGGGTGTCCATGGGGGTGACGAAGGAGAGAGGAGCTAGGGAGGAGACAGGAGGGGCTCAGAGCAGGAGGAGCCAAGCTGGACCCAGGCCACAGCCATTACGATTACCCACAGTGGAGCCGACGGAGGGAGGAGCCATGGAGGAGGAATGGCCGCTGACTCCAGGCGGCCGACCAACGGCCGGCGGAGCAGGTGGCGGAGGAGCCCGAGGCGGAGACGGAGAGCCAATGAGCCAGGGGGATGCCGAGGATCCGGAGGGCCAGGGTGGAGACGAGGGTTCTGGCGACCGAGGTGGAGGCAGAGATTCAGAGATCTGTGGCAGAGCCGGAGCGACTGAGGACCAAGGTGGAGCTGGTGGGAG